>NC_081411.1:445994360-446266860 GCF_030272615.1 Cryptomeria japonica | reverse complement strand
ATGGTGGAAACCATAATTTTCACCCATTATAATTCTTATTATTATATCTTAGGAAATAAAATTTAACTTGTTTATCATACTTCAATCTCCAAAATATTCTTGGGGATACTTTTTCTTAATTGTCAACATGGATAGATCTTGTCTCTTGAGATGAAGGACAAGGTATGCTAGTAGAAGGAGAAGGGTTATTTTATTGAGGCAAATGAACTGGAAAATGAGGAGGATTACTTGATGTAGAAGCATGTTTGGATGGGCGATAGTTTCTATGTGTTGCAAAATAATCTTTAAGCATTTGAACCTTATGAGCATCCTCCATAAATGTTTTAGAATTAGGACATCCCAAGCCTTCTTTAGTAAATTGTGTGGGAGGGTCTACAAGGATCTTGATTTCTTGTTCATGTTTTCCAAGCCCTTGTCCGCTATAGCCTTGTTTTGAAATAATGTTATATCCAATTTCATAAGATGTTATCAATTGTGAAGGAGAAGGGATTTCATTATGTGTTTCTTCAAAATTTGTAGTGTAAGCACACATAGAAGAGTCAAAGGGATAATTAGATGAAGAAGGATTATCCCTTGTAGGGAGATTCTCCTTTCTATCATCCTTATTTATGTCCTCTTTGGTAGGTGGAAAAGAAGGGTCCTTATCATCTAAGGACTCATCTTTTCTTAATGTTATGCGAGGAGAAAGATCATGAATATAATTCATAACATCATCTTCCCTACAAATATGTTGATGATTAAGATAAGCTCTATTGGAAAAGGAGGATCTAGAGGGATTGATACACTAACATTTTGACCTTTCCTCCCTTGTGCTAGTGTATGTGTATGAGAAGAAGATGGTATCATGTTGCTCTTCAATGCTTGCTCTCCATTGGAGAGATTATTGATAGGAGTATTGAATATTTCTTCATTAAAGCTAAAGCTAGTAGATTTCCACAATCCATGAAATTGATTTATGTGTTGCTTCTGGATTTGATTGTGTGAGTATTTGTTTTCTTTCTTCATTCTCACGAGATACCCTAGGAGAGGTACAAGTGTCAACTTTTTCAATGTCATTTCTTGGATTATCATTATATACAAAAGATTTTATGTGATCTACATATTCAATGCATTTTCTTAAGAATGTCATCATAACACAACGTACAACATGGATAAAAGATTTGAGATATGGTTTGCAACAAGAAAATATCTTTGAAATTCTAATGATGCTATATACAAGAGTACTATGAATGAAAATAACTAAGGTAAAGTGAAACAAACCATTATCCAACACATGATTTTGATAAATGTAACTAAGAAATAATGTAATCATATGTGAAATAACGAACCAATAAAATTTAGTAAATTCCATTACGAAACACCGCAAATCAAATCTAAAAACAAATTTGAAAAATTATGCAACCCACAAGTCAATTTTAGAAGAATAAATTATAGCTTTTATGAATTTAACCTTTGAATTTATGTAATTCAATTGCATATGTGAGTGAAAATATAAATTTTTTAAGTGCATACAAATTATAGCTGAGACAATGAATCAGAAATAAGCATGAAAGATGTCAGTTTCACCACAATGTTTTGGTGAACTAGTTACCCAAATGAATGTAACTATGAGTGCATAAGCTATATGTTTCAAAATGACTACAAATATGAATCAATTAAGTGCATCTAAATCAAATTTAAAAAAAAAAATTAGAAGTAATGCAAGCATGAGAGTCAGGATCTCCAAAATGTATTGGTTGTAAAATCAGGGTTTCACCAATTAAGATAATAAAACCACTATTCTTACCAAATAACCATTAGATTAAAAGAGGGGGGTAAATCCAATAGATCTAGCTATAATTTGATTGGGAAAGAGCTATGAATACTGATTATATTTACCAATTTGTTGTCTCCCTCTTTTGAGTTGAAATTTGGACGTAAATTATGAATTTTATGGTAAAGCAATGTATAATTGAGGTGAAACAGTAATAAAAGACTGTTACATGTATCAAATAGAGACACAAAAACTAAGATCAAAACATGTTCCTGAAAGTTTGGGTTAAATTATTGAGATCAGGATGCTAGGTCATTGGTCCTATAACTCTGAGATAGGAAAGTGGGATCTTTTCTAGATCAAGGAGATGCATTGGATTCACTGTTGGAAGCTTGGGTAGAATTTCCAAGATTGGGATGATAGGCCGCCTTGGTCCTCTACTTTTACTCTGTCAAAATGTAAAATTGTTTGTTGTCATCAACACTATCAGAATCTTCAATCACAACTCCTAAGTCAATTCCCTACCCATAGAAAAAGAGAAAAATGGGTTATGGATATGGGTTTGCCTTAGGTCAAACCTCGGTTTAGAAATTAACCTTGAATGAAATAATGTAAATACTATAGTAAATGATAGGAGATATACCTCAGATCTCCAATAGTTGATAAGAAGATTAATGATGTAATTCTCTTTAGATATGATCACAAATGTTGGATGTACTAGTATGACAAACACATGAACACAAAAGACCTAATCAAACACACATGCTTGCATGAATATTAATGTGATTTTTCTCGTTGATGCTTGAAAGATGAAATGTTTCCTTTAATTTTCATAATGCTTTATGATGAATGCCTGACGGATGCACAAATGATGGGGTATGATAGTGGATGGAGTCTTAGATCTAAAAAGAATTCATAGGATGTGTTTATATAGGATTCCCTAGGTAAATTACCGATTAGATCAACTAACAATGGTCAAGTGTAGCCGAGGGACCAAAATCCATCAGGGAAGGAGAAAGCCCATTCAAATTCAAATTGGGAGAAATCCCGTTTATACTTATATTTCTCTAATAAGTTTAAGGGGGACTAGGGTGGTGGGTTACCCTAGGCCAGACCAAGGTGTCAAAATACCCTAGTCCTCCATAAATAGGACCAACAAATTAGCACATGGGGGAGGACAACTCCAAGAGAGGGCCCACTCATCAATGTCAACAAGTGACATAAGAGTCAGAGCAAAAGAGGCCAAAATGAGCCTACGAGAAATGGAGATAAGACACACTAAAGTAGGAGCACAAATATGAGGTATGAATTGTATCAGTTACAATTTATGATGCTACAACTAGATTCTCTCACCTACTATCCTAGTCACCATTACAATTCCAATTTCCCCCTTTCATCATAAGAACATGTTTCCTATCTTCATGTAGTATAGATGAATCTTCATCTTTGATAATATCTCCTTTTTCTAGTTGTAGGTTATCCTCATTGGAGTGTATTTTATCTCCACTTCCTTAACATTGTATTGTCCTTTGCCCTAGATTGTCATTTTAACACCAATCTATCTACCACTCACCATCACTATCTCCAAAAGTTATCTGTCATTTTGTTGGCACTGTTGCTTCTATGAATGTTCTGTTGACTACAAAAGACATGAATCCTAGTAAACTTCTTGTCATTTTGCACCATTAAATCTTGTGTTTTGTTATGTAACAAAGGACACTATCCTAGTCCTTGATTACTATTGTCTCATTCTTTTATGTTTCTCATCTCTTAATTTTTTGGCTTTATGATTGTCTTTTTTCATACACCAAAGTTACATATGCTTATTGGAATCTTAACATATTAATGATTGTCCCCACTCCCTATTTGCTTTATCCAAATCTTGTATATGGATTTTTCATTCTATCAAAATCCTCACATGCTCCAAAAAACCACCTTGTTGTGATAACTATTGGACATATGACTGTTCTTGCTCACTCTTTATTGCTACCACTATTTTGAGGACTGTGACTACCATGATTCCTCATTGTCTTTTGCAACTCTAATATACCCTTGTTAGTTAGACACATTGGACTATCATTGTCATATTTTGGCTTGTTATCATTGCATATTTCTTTCTTTATTGGGACTTGAGTATGTGCAAGACCATGGTGTGCCAAAACAGGCCCTTAAGTGGCAATGAAATTTCAGAAAATTATAGTTATGCAACTTGACATGAAAATTTGAATAAGTTGTGAACATTATTTTAAAATATGTAAGAAGAGAATCTATAGAAAATTGAATGTAGTTTCTAAGCTACTAGTTGTTTTTTCAAAAAAAAAAAATCCTATTTGATGAAAATTTCAAATTTCAATGCAGTGGTACTAAAATTTCGAGAAAAAGATAAGAAGTAGACGTATGTATGACCACCCTAATCACAATCAAATCATAATATTTTTTTATAATATTTATAATATAAGTATTAGACTCATGTCCAGATGTGACACATATTTTTTTATAATTTTTTATAAAGTAAATAATTATTTATGAATTTTTTACTATAGCTTTTCAGAAATTCAGAAACTCCTATGTCTGACCACCTTAACTTGGTCAAAGCCTTATGAAATTTTATTTTTTTTAAATTTTCCCTATAGTAGATGAAGCATAGGATGTGATGCATGTTTCAGATTCAAAAAATGTTATACCGTTTGAAAGTTATGAGTCTTTTTCAATCAGTTTATCAATTAGGACTATTGTCAGAATTCAATTAGAAAATAAATAATAATTATTTATTAAAGTCAAAATAAGACAAGCCTTATATTGTTGGAAAGCTGAGAACGTCCTTAAAAAATCTTTTTCATTTTATCAATTTTGGCTACAAAAAAAGTCGTCAGCCACCAATGTAAAGTTTGGAAAATCAAGAAATAGTGAAAAACATGATTTTTCAGTTGACTTTCCAGGCTTGTCACTTCCAAGCCAAATCCCAAAGCACTCCCAAGCCAAAATTTGAAATTTGAAATTTGTACAACAAAAATTGGATAGCCAATAAAATCACTAACTAAATTGGATATCTGATTTTAATAAGTAAATTCGCTAACTAAATTTGCACATAATTAATCTATTGTTTATTAATATATTAATATATAATATTTTAATATATTAATTTATAAATAAATTAGTATATGATATTAGGGAGAGAGAGGGGGGGGGAGTGGGGGGGGAGAGAGAGAGAGAGAGGGAAAGAGAGGGGAGAGAGAGAGAGGGGGGATATATATAGATAGATAGAAATAGAAAGAGAGAGAGAGAGAGAGAGAGAGAGAGAGAGATGGGGAGGTTGAAGGGGGAGAGATATGAGGAGAGGGAAGGGAGAGAGAGAGATATAGAGATTAGGGGACAGGGAGAGAGAGATTATGGGTCATATTATGTCCTACAACCCCTTAGGACATCATATAAACCCTAAAGACACCAAATTGTATCGTTATGGGTCATATTATATTCTAAGGGGTCATATTAGGTCATATGACCCCTTTAAGACATCATATGACCCCTTAGGACACAATATGACCCTTTACGACTATACGGTGTCATTATGAGTCATATGACCCCTTATGAGACCATATGGTGTTGTTAGGGGTCATATGGAATCCTAAGGGGTCATATTGTGTCCTACGACCCCTTAGGACACCATATGACCCCTTAAGACACCATATTGGGTCGTTATGGGTCCTATGGTGTCCTAAGAGGTCATATTGTGTCCTACAACCCTTAGGACACCATATGACCCCTTAAGGCACCAAGTTGTACTGTTATGGGTCATATTGTGTCCTAAGGGGTCATGGGACACCATATGATCCCTAAGGACAACATACAACCCCTTATGATAGAATATTGGGTCATTATGGGTCCTATGGTGTCCTAAGGGGTCATATTGTGTCCTACGACCGCTTAGGACACCATATGACCCCTTAAGATGCCAAATTGTGTCGTTAGGGGTTATATGGTGTCCTAATGGGTCATGGGACACCATATGACCCCTAAGGAGAACATACAACCCCTTATGACACCATATTGGGTTGTTATGGGTCCTATGGTGTCCTAAGGGGTCATATTGTGTCCTATGACCCCTTAAGACACTATATGACCCCTTGAGACACCATATTGGGTCGTTATGGGTCCTATGGTTTCCTAAGGGGTCATATTGTGTCCTACAACCCCTTAGGACACCATGTGACCCCTTAAGACACCAAATTATGTCGTTATGGGTCATATAGTGTCCTAAGGGGTCATGAGACACCATATGACCCCTAAGGACAATATACGACCGCTTATGACACCATATTGGGTCTTTATGAGTCATATGGTGTCCATAGGGGTCATATTGTGTCCTACGACCCCTTAAGACACCAAATTGTGTCGTTATGAGTCATATTGTGTCCTAAGGGGTCATGGGACACCATATGACCCCTAAGGATAGCATACGACCCCTTATGACACCATATTGGGTTGTTATGGGTCCTATGGTTTCCTAAGGGGTCATATTGTGTCCTAGGACCCCTTAGGACGCCATATGACCCCTTAAGACACCATATTGGGTCATTATGGGTCATATGGCGTCCTAAAGGGTCATATTGTGTCCTACGACCCCTTAAGACACGAAATTGTGTTGTTATGGGTCATATGGTGTCCTAAGCGGTCATGGGACACTATATGACCCCTAAAAATAACATACGACCCCTTATGACACCATATTGGGTTATTATGAGTCATATGGTGTCCATAGGGGTCATATTGTGTCCCACAACCCCTTAGGACACAATATGACCCCTTAAGACACCAAATTGTGTCGATATGGGTCATATCATGTCCTAAGGGGTCATGGGACACCATATGACCCCTAAGGACAACATACGAGCCCTTATGACACCATATTGGGTCGTTATGGGTCCTATTTGTTAGAGTATTCGAGTATTTACTTGATTAATTAAACATTCTTTGTTTAATTATTTAAGTTCCCTTTATCTCTTTTACACTTAAGCTAACTTTAGGTGCATATAATTAATTATTTTAATTAATTATTATGTGCAAACCTAGGTTTTCCCTTTTTAGGGTTTCTTGACCTATTAAAGGTTGAGTTCTTTCTTTTCATTGTAAGAATCACATTACATATTTTTGTGAATATTGGGCTCTCTCTTTTTGAGCATATTCTCTATGTTTTGTTTGTTCTTCAGATTTTGCTTCATTGCTTCTCCTTGTAACAGGTTATTCGGCTTGCAAAAGATCTTTAGGCTCCTATGGTGTTGTATTTCTCAACTCCTATATGGTATCAGAGCTCCGGATCTGCAGCTGCCTGTTCTTGTTTTGAGAATTTTTTTGCTTTGGAAGCGGATCTGGGGTTTCAGGAATTTTTTATGTACCTAGGGTTTGAGCTTTTTTTCTGAGCACTTTGGGCCTAAACGGACCTCACCATCGTGTTCAGAAGGCCCAAAAACCCCTATGGTCATATAAAATTCGACCTATTTTGGTTCCTAAGCCTCTGGGAGCAATTTTTTTCTCAGATCCAGGCTGTACGGCCCTGGCACGCAGATCAAAAAAAAAAATTTCAAAAAAAAATAAAAAATTTGCCTTTTTATGGCATGCAGGCCAAAATTTTCTTTTAAAAAAAAAAGGGTGAAAAAAAAAAGGGGGGGGGTTTGTTTCTTTTTAAGAAAAAAAAAATTTTTTGGCAAAAGAAAAAATACAATTTTGGGGGTTCCCACGGTACGCAGGGTACCGTGGGACCCCTGCAGGTGTCAGTACGGCCCTGCCGCTGCATTCCCTTGAGTCCCGTGCCACCGTTTACCGGCGCTTCTGTCGGCCGCTGCATGTCGTCGGTCCGGCCCCCGCCGGCCAGCTCTCGTCGCCGGCCAGTCTCCGCTCGGTCGTCGCCTTCCTGCGCTGTCGGCTGCCCGGCCCACCGCCGCCTGCCGCCGTCAGTTTCCCTGCCTACTTCTCAGCCTGGCTCCGCCCACTACCCGCTCCGCTTTCTGTGCTCAGCCCTGCGCCCGCCGCCTTCCGCCGCCGCCTGCGGCCCCAAGCTCGCCGCTGCCGACTGCCGCTCCGGCTCCCTGTTTTTTTCCGACCAGCCACCGATCCGCCACCGGGCCGCCGCCCAGCCACTGGAGCTCCGCACGGCTGCCACCGGTGTGCCACCCACTGGCCACCGGACCACCAACAGGCCACTAGACCCCTTTTTTTGGCTTTTTCAGGGGGGGTTTGGTTTTTTGGCCCTATCTTGGGCATACGGAGTCATTTTTTTGAGAACAAATAGGCATCAGAAAGCTGGTTCTGAGGCCGACCTCATGGTGTTGGTATTTTTTTCCAATTTTTCTGTTTGAATGTGTTTTTTTGCAGTCAAAGTGAGGTCTCTTTTTTGCACTCCGGGAGACCTAGAATGAGCATCCGACCTCCATTTTTCGAAAACTTTATATTTTCGAAAATCGTGTTCTGTGTAATTTCTAGAAATATGAGTTTTTTTTCCAGATTCTGCTCCATGTATATTTTATTCAATTTTTTACTTTTCAGCACTCTGGTGGATATCGTGGTTGTTTCAGGTCCTGGGATCTCTTTTCTGAGTAGGGTGTCTCTGTTTTGATTCTCGTTTCTATTTCCAGCCTTCTTATCATTGTAGCTTGTAAGGGGCCATGGGACACCATATGACCCCTAAGGACAACATAAGACCCATTATGACACCATATTGGGTTGTTATGGGTCCTATGGTTTCCTAAGGGGTCATTGTAGGATTTGAGAAATACAAATCCACAGAACCCAAAAGAAACCTGCATGCAAGAAACCTGTCACAAAGAAAGAGAGAGAACAAATACAAGGGTTTTGGCTCTGACAAAGAGAAAAGATGTATTATCAGAGAAAATATGAATCAAGAATATGAATAATACAAGAGATCAATCCTTATAAAGGAGATCAACACCAAAAGGAAAACCTAACCCTAAGGTGTGAGCATTTAATAATTAAATATTAATTATTAAATGACTAATGTATGCATAAAGAGAAATCTTAAGAGGAGAGCAAAGTTAATTAATTACTTTACTCTAACACCCCCCCTTAAGATGAGCTACAATGCAGCTACAAACAATGCAGAAGAAAGCAAAGGAACTACAATGCAAAAGAGGGTCCCGGCAACAAGGCCTGATGAGGTACCCGAATACAAGAAAATCTCTATAAAGTGGAGTAAAGGAGAAAACCCAGTGGGAAAAAACTCCTCTCCAAAAAGAGATAAAGAATCATGCTGAAAAGAAAACATGAAGGAAGGAAGGCCTCACTAAGACCCCCCAAGGACAACTTCCTTCACCCCAAGCATTGAGCGCAACTGAAGATAGCGCGGAGATGCCAAAGGTTTAGTGAAGATGTCAGCAACCTGCTCCTCTGTAGGAATATACTCCAAGATGAGAGAACCATCCTGAATCAACTGTCTGATGAAGTGCATGTGGATTTCAATGTGCTTTGTCCGCTGATGCTCCACTGGGTTGCGTGAAATGTGAATGGCACTCTGGTTGTCACACCAAAGAATAGTGGGACAATCTGGAGGAAACCCAAACTCTGTCATCGATTGCCGAAGCCATAAAACCTCCTGACTGGCTAACACTGCTGCACGGTACTCAGCCTCTGTAGATGATAATGCAATAGCAGATTGCTTCTTGCAAGACCATGTGATAGGACCAGAACCAAGGCAAAAAACGAAGCCAGAAGTAGACTTTCGATCATTGACATCACCAGCCCAATTCCTGAAGAGTAGTGAATGCCATAATGTGTGGTGCCCCGAATATATCTCAAAATACGTTTGGCTGCTTGCCAATGGCTCTCATGAGGATCATGGGAGAACCGAGAGACAAGGCCACCGCAAAGGAAAGATCAGGACGAGGAATGTGTCAGGTACAACAGACTGCCAACCAACTGCCTGTATAAAGTGGGGTCTACTGAAGGAGTAGAGCAAGTGGGAAGACAAAACAACACCTGACTGAAATGGAGTGGGGGCAGACTTGCAATCAAGCATGCCAAATCGCTGAAGCATAAAATTGCATCCTAAAATCAAAAAAAAAATAAAGAAAGCATACTTCTCCTGAAAAATGGAAATCCCATCCGAAGACTGAATAACCTGTAGACCCAGAAAGAAGTGCAAGAGACCAAGATCGGTCATCTCAAACTGCTCCATCAAAGCTCTCTGAACACTCTGAATCATGGAGGATGAGCTACCTGTAATGATGAGATCATCTACATATAGCACTAGAATCAAAAGATCACCCTCCTGACGCTGAATATAGACTGTGTGATCGGAATGACAGCGTGTGAAGTGCGAGGAAAGCAAGAAGGAGTCCATCTTCTCATACCAAGCCCTGGGGGCTTGTTTGAGACCATACAATGAACGTCGAAGTCTGCAAACCAAAGAAGTGTCCTGCACAAAACCCTGAGGCTGCTCCATATAGATCTCCTCATGTAGGTCTCCATGCAAGAAGGCACTCTTCACATCCATCTGAAACACTGTCCATCCCTGTGAAGCTGCAAGTGAAAGTACCAGGCGTATAGAATTCATCTTGGCGACAGGAGCAAAGGTCTCAGAGTAGTCAATACCCTCTACCTGAGAAAACCCCTTCGCAACAAGACGGGCCTTATACTTATCAATAGAACCATCTGCAGCATACTTGGTACGATACACCCACTTGCACCGAACCAACTTTCTTCCCTTAGGAAGAGGACAAAGATCCCAAGTATGATTCTTCATCAAAGAAGAATACTCCTCATCCATGGCCCTATCCCACTCTGGGTGTCCTGTCGCCTCTGAAAACTTTTGAGGATCATCTGAAAGGGTATGACTCAAAAGACTAGAACCAGATGTCTGAGCACGAGTGCGACGAGTATCTGAAGGATCACCTGCCAAAGAACCAGCTGCATCAACAGTATCACGGGCCCACTTCGGCAAAGACGGAGCAACTGCTGGTGGTGGAGATGGTGGATCATGATCTACATCATCCTCAAGAGATAAGTAATCCTCAAGAGATGAAGAGGAAGGAGTAGGCAATGAGGGAGAAGCTGGTGATGGAGAATCCATCTGAGGATAGCACTCATCAAACTGGACATCCCGCCGAAACAAGACCTCTCTGGAATCAGGATCAAACAACCTGTATGCCTTAACATCCTCACAGTAGCCAACAAATATGAGTGGTCGGCTCTTCCTCTCCATGGCTATCCGCTGAGCATCAGGAATAAATGCCCAAGCCTCACTACCAAAAACTCGGAATGTAGAAACATCAGGCTTGACATGGGTCCAAGCCTCCTCAGGAGTCATATGTCGTAATGCCTTATGGGGCATCCGGTTCTGAATATAATTGGCACAATTGACTGCCTCAGCCCAAAATGAAGAACTCATAGCTCGAGACTGTATCATACAATTTGCCATCTCCCGTAAGGTTCTGTTCTTTCTCTCAGCAACACCATTCTGTTGAGGGGTATAAGGAACTGTAAACTGATGCTGTAAACCATGCTCAGTGCAAAAATCTCTGAAAGCCTGATTTACATACTCCCCCCCATTATCTGTGCGTATCCTCCTGATAGAAAGTCCAGATTGCTTCTCCACAAATGTCTTAAACTTCCTGAAAGAGTCAAAGACATCAGACTTGTACTTAAGAAAGTACACCCATGTACGTCTGGAGAAGTCATCAATAAAAGTGAGTACATAACGGGCCCCTGAAAAAGAAGGAGTCGGAAAGGACATAAGATCACTGTGTACCAACTCTAGGGCTGCCCTAGCACGAGAGGCTCGACCCTTAGGAAAAGGATCTCGATGATGTTTGCCAAGGACACAACCATGACATACACCATCTGTACAAGAAATCTGTGGAAGCCCAATCACAAGTGCCTGTGTACTCATCTGCTGTAGATATCTATAATTGACATGACCAAAACGCTCATGCCAAAGCCTGCTCACTGAATCTGCATGTGCTATAAGAGAGGAACCAACAGTGTCTGAACTCTCAAAGCCATCAAAACTATATAAGTGAGATGCAGAATCCACACTCCCAGTAGCCACAACCAAGTCAGGATCATGAAGATCTCGAATAACCACATCATGTGGAGAGAACTCAACTGTCTTACCAGAGCCAGAGTGGCAAATCTGATAAACAGATAGAAGGTTTGTCGAAATGTCAGGAACCAAAAGCACATCCTGAAGACAACCACCATCCAATGAAACAGTACCAGAACCCTGAACGAAAAGTTGTGCTGAGTCACCAACTGCAATATGTCGAGTGCCTGTAGGAGCAAGAGCGGTGACCAAATCCTGTGTGTGTGTCATATGGTGAGAGGCACCAGAATCTAGAATCCAAGTGGACGCTGAGGACAATGCTCGTGCAGAAAGAGCATGACCTTTCCCTGTGGGCTGTGAAGGAGGCTGTGGTGCACTGATATTATGCTGCTGCATGGCTTCCTCCAAAGCCTCTAAACGTTTCCAACACCTGGAAACGGGATGTCCTTCCTTGCCACAAAAACTGCAAGGATCACCTGATTTCTTCTTAGTCTTGGAGGAAGACTCACCAGACTTTGAAGATTTGCCCTGTTTAGAATTGAATTGTGTTTTTGAATCAGACTTAGGTGGTGGCTTGGAGGGATTCTCACTAGCCTCTGAATCTTTCTTAGGCTTCGGTTTCTGCTTCTGTTTTCCTTTGGAGGACTGGGCTACCAATGCTTGGTTCTGTGAACCTGAAAGTGAATCCAACTGCTTAAGCTTAGCTTGCTCACGAGTCAGACGATCACAAAAGACCTCAAAAGAAGGCATGACATGTCGAGCACCCAAGGCATCCATGGTGGAATAGAAGGTCGAAGAGAAGATCTGAAATGGACCCCGAAGCTTGGAGAGAATCAGGAAAATGCACTCTGTATCAGTCTTAGTCTTACCACAACCCTGCAAGATAGATCTTTGCTGTTTGAACTTCATCAGAAAGTCCTCAATAGAAGGAAACGAATCAGGTACCAAGGAAGTTAACTCTGCCTCAAGCTGCAAAGCTCTGAACTCGTTGACAGTACCAAAAAGTCCTTCAAACTTGATCCAAATGGCTCGAGGAGTGAGACAACCCTCAAGATGAAACTGGAGACTGTCAGAAATGTGTAAAGCCATCAATCCCATAGCCTGATCCATATTGTTCCTGTGCTGCATAATCTCAAAAGGACGTGTCAACTGAGGCTGAACCTCATCCAAACAGGACCATAACCCTTTTGACTGGAGAAGAGTCATCATGCGACCCTTCCAAGTGTGGTAATTATGCGGTGTGAGAGATTCAATAGGTCTGTCTGCCATCCTGTAAACTGTGCCTCAACTGCTCTGAATTTTTAATTATTATTAAGTGGTCTTTCAGAACTAGACAGAAGATGCAGAAGGGGGTTTGATTTTTTTGTATTGGTGTTTGTAAATTCTAGTTTTTTGATGTAAATAACAGAAAGCAAGAGAAAACACCCCCCCACAATGCAAAAAACTAATCCCCAGTACAAACTGAAAGCCAGAAAATGATAGAAAACAATAACGGGTTGAGACAAAATTTGGAGCACCTGAAGATTTTTCTGATGAAATAGACTGTAGATCTGAAAAGAGCACAGAACCACCTTTCCGACGCCTATTCGCTTTTGAAAAACGGAGTCCGTATGCAAAAGATATGGCTCCTGGAGTGCAAAAAACTTGTTCTGACTTCGACTTGCAAAAAACACTACAAAACGGAAAAATCAGAAAAAAAGATCTCCATCTTTTAGATCGGGCTCGGAACCAGCTTTCCAACGCCTATTTTCATTCGAAAATCCGAGCTAAAATGCCCGAGTTATACCCGATTTAGTAAAACTGCTCCAAAAGGGCCCAAATAAGCTCTTATAGCCCTCAAGGGCTAAAAAAAATAGGCCCCTGGTCCTCTGGGTGACCAGGAGCTGGCGCAGGGGGGGCTGGCGTCGCGGAGGCGGCGCAGGGGCGGCGCAGCTGGATCCGGCGGGGTGCAGGCGGCGCGGGTGGCGGCGGTTTTCGCCGGTGGCGCGGCAGTGGGGACCGGGCCGCGGCCGGTGGTTACCACCGGCGGCGGTGGCCGCCGGGCTATGCACCGGTGGTGCTGGCCTTAAAAAAGCGCTGCGCCCGGTTTTAAAAAACCGTGGGGTTTTTTTTTGTTATTTTTTTTTTTGATTTTTTTGAAAATTTCGCCTCGGTTGTCGTGCCCTAGGGCCGTACGGCCTTGGGGCCAAAAAAAATTTGCCTCCTGGTGCAACTGTGTCCAAATCGGACGAATTTTATATGGAAATAGGGGTTTTTGGGTGCTACGAGCTCAACGGTGAGGTCCGTTTGGGCTCAAAGTGCACCGAAAAAAAAAATACCCCCTATTCCAAAATAAAAAACAGAAGACAAACACAGATCTGATGCAACCAAAACCTGGATCTCAAAATCTTTCAAAAGTCTGAACAAGCTGCAGCAGATCCAGCTCTGATACCATGTAGGATTTGAGAAATACAAATCCACAGAACCCAAAAGAAACCTGCATGCAAGAAACCTGTCACAAAGAAAGAGAGAGAACAAATACAAGGGTTTTGGCTCTGACAAAGAGAAAAGATGTATTATCAGAGAAAATATGAATCAAGAATATGAATAATACAAGAGATCAATCCTTATAAAGGAGATCAACACCAAAAGGAAAACCTAACCCTAAGGTGTGAGCATTTAATAATTAAATATTAATTATTAAATGACTAATGTATGCATAAAGAGAAATCTTAAGAGGAGAGCAAAGTTAATTAATTACTTTACTCTAACAGTCATATTGTGTCCTACGACCCCTTAGGACACCATATGACCCCTTAAGACACCATATTGAGTCGTTATGGGTCCTATTGTGTCTTAAGGGGTCATATTATTTCCTACGACCCCTTAGGACATCATATGACCCCTCAAGACACCATATTGGGTCGTTATGGGTCATATGGTGTCCTAAGGTGTCATATTATTTCCTATAACTCCTTAGGACACCATATGACCCCTTAAGACACCGAATTGTGTCGTTATGGGTCATATGATGTCCTAAGGGGTCATATTGTGTCCTACGACCCCTTAGGACACCATATGACCCCTTAGGACACCATATGACCCCTTAGGACACCATATGACCCCTTAAGACACCAAATTGTGTCGTTATGCATATGGTGTCCTAAGGGGTCATGGGACACCATATGACCCCTAAGGACAACATACGACCCCTTATAACACCATATTGGGTCGTTATGAGTCATATTTATCCATAGGGAGTCATTTTTTTGGCCCTATCTTGGGCATACGGAGTCATTTTTTTGAGAATGAATAGGCATCAGAAAGCTGGTTCCGAGGCCGACCTCATGGTGTTGGTATTTTTTTCCAATTTTTTTGTTTGACTGTGTTTTTTTATAGTCAAAGTGAGGTCTCTTTTTTGCACTCCGGGAGACGTAGAATGAGCATCCGACCTCCGTTTTTTGAAAAATTTATATTTTCGAAAATCGTGTTATGTGTAATTTCTAGAAATATGAGTTTTTTTTCCAGATTCTGCTCCATGCATATTTTATTCAATTTTTTACTTTTCAGCACTCTGGTGGATATCGTGGTTATTTCAGGTCCTGGGATCTCTTTTCTGAGTAGGGTGTCTCTATTTTGATTCTTGTTTCTATTTCCAGTCTTCTTATCATTGTAGCTTGTAATAATGCAAACGCACTGAGATAAAGTGCCATCATGCATTGTTTACTTGGAATCTTGCATATCTTGAGTCTTGTTGTACATGCACTGTTGATCAAGTGCCATGAGGGGGTTGATGTTTGCCTTTGTTTGCCATCTTCCTTTGTCAAGTGAGTGTTCCTTCCACGACATTCGCCTCATGATGATGTGTCTCAGCACCTTTGATGTTCTTGGTTCTTCGTCATGCAGTTGTTTTTGGCTGTCCTTTTTAGTGTTCCTGTCCCTCTCCCACTTCCGCATTATGGGGAGGTTTATCCTGTTGGTTCTAATGCTTCCATGGTTCGATTTATCAGCTCTTTAGGATTTGGTTTCTCATGCCATCTGTATCTTCGATTTTAGTTGTTTTGCCTTGTTTGCCTCCTGATTTGAGTAGTGTCATTTGAGGGCACTCATGCAGATTACAGTCTTCTCTACCTGGTCATGTTCTAGTTCAGTGGATGTTCTTCAGATCAGCAGTTATTCTTCGACAGAGTTTGCAGGGTCTTCATGCTTCAGTGATATTTTTTCCATCTCTTTTTGGAGTAGAGTTTTGTTCCCACGTGGTTTTCTCTATTTATCCAGTTCATAGAGATTTCATTGTATTTGGGTACCTGATCAGGCCTTGTTGCCGGAACCCATCTTTATTGCTTTCAGTAGCTGTTCTAGGTTTTAGCTTCTCCCTAAGTCTAGCTTAAGGGGGGGTGTTAGAGTATTCAGGTATTTACTTGATTAATTAAACATTCTTTGTTTAATTATTTAAGTTCCCTTTATCTCTTTTACACTTAAGCTAACTTTAGGTGCATATAATTAATTATTTTAATTAATTATTATGTGCAAACCTAGGTTTTCCCTTTTTAGGGTTTCTTGACCTATTAAAGGTTGAGTTCTTTCTTTTCATTGTAAGAATCACATTACATATTTTTGTGAATATTGGGCTCTCTCTTTTTGAGCATATTCTCTATGTTTTGTTTATTCTTCAGATTTTGCTTCATTGCTTCTCCTTGTAACAGGTTATTCGGCTTGCAGAAGATCTTTAGGCTCCTGTGGTGTTGTATTTCTCAACTCCTATACTATTGTGTCCTAAGGGGTCATATTGTGTCCTACGACCCCTTAGGACACCATATGACCCCTTAAGACACCAAATTGTGTCGTTAGGGGTCATATAGTGTCCTAATGGGTCATGGGACACCATATGACCCCTAAGGACAACATATGACCCCTTATAACACCATATTGGGTTGTTATGGGTCCTATGGTGTCCTAAGGGGTCATATTGTGTCCTACGACCCCTTAGGACACCATATGACCCCTTAAGACACAAAATTATGTTTTTATGGGTCATATGGTGTCCTAAGGGGTCATGGGAAACCATATGACCCCTAAGGACAACCTACGATCCCTTATGACACTGTATTGGGTCGTTATGAGTCATATGATGTCCATAGGAGTCATATTGTGTCCTACAACCCCTTAGGATACCATATGACCCCTTAAAACACCAAATTATGTTGTTATGGGTCATATTGTGTCCTAAGGGGTCACGAGACACCATATGACTCCTAAGGATAACATACGACACCTTATGACACCATATTGGGTCTTTATGGGTCCTATGGTGTCCTAAGGGGTCATATTGTGTCCTACAACCCCTTAGGACACCATATGACCCCTTAAGACATCATATTGGGTCATTATGGGTCATATGGTGTCCTAAGGGGTCATATTGTGTCCTAAAACCCCTTAGGACACCGCATGACCCCTTAAGACACCAAATTGTATCCTTATGGGTTGTATGGTGTCCTAAGGGGTCATGGGACACCATATGACCCCTAAGGACAACTTACGACCCCTTATGACACCACATTGGGTCGTTTATGGGTCCTATGGTGTCCTAAAGGGTCATATTGTCTCCTATGACCACTTAGGACACCATATGACCCCTTAAGACACCATATTGGGTCGTTATGGGTCCGATGGTATCCTAAGGGGTTATATTGTGTCCTATGATCCCTTAGGACACCATATGACCCCTTAAGACACTAAATTGTGTCATTATGGTTCATATGGTGTCTTAATGGGTCATGGGACACCATATGACCCCTAAGGACAACATACGACCCCTTATGACACCATATTGGGTTGTTATGAGTGATATGGAGTCCATAGGGGTCATATTGTGTCCTACAACCCCATAGGACACCATATGACCCCTTAAGACACCAAATTGTGTCTCTATGGGTCATATTGTGTCCTAAGGGGTAATGGGACACCATATGACCCCTAAGGACAATATACGATGCCTTATGACACCATATTGGGTTGTTATGGGTCCTATGTTGTCCTAAGGAGTCATATTGTGTCCTACGACCCCTTAGGATACCATATGACCTCTTAAGACACCAAATTGTGTCGTTAGGGGTCATATGGTGTCCTAATGGGTCATGGGAAACAATATGACCCCTAAGGACAACATATGACCCCTTATAACACCATATTGGGTCGTTATGGGTCCTATGGTGTCCTAAGGGGTCATATTGTTTCCTACGACCCCTTAGGACACCATATGACCCCTTAAGACACCAAATTGTGTCGTTAGGGGTCATATGGTGTCTTAATGGGTCATGGGACACCATATGACTCCTAAGGACAACATACGACCCCTTATGACACCATATTGGGTTGTTATGGGTCCTATGGTGTCCTAAGGGGTCATATTGTGTCCTAGGACCCCTTAGGACACCATATGACCCCTTAAGAGACCATATTGGGTCATTATGGGTCCTATTGTGTCCTAAGGGGTCATAATGTGTCCTACGACCCCTTAGGACACCATATAACCCCTTAAGACACCAAATTGTGTCGTTAGGGGTCATATGGTGTCTTAAGGGGTCATGGGACACCATATGACCCCTTAGGACACCATAGGACCCATAACGACTCAATATGGTGTCTTAAGGGGTCATATTGTGTCCTAAGGGGTCATGTGACACATTATGACCCCTTAGCTAACCATAGGACCCATAGGACCCATAACGACCCAATATGGTGTCATAAGGGGTCGTATGTTAGGGGTCATATGGTGACTTAAGGGGTCATGGGACACCATATGACCCCTTAGGACACCATAGAACCCATAACGACCCAATATGGTGTCTTAAGGGGTCATATGATGTCCGAAGGGGTCGTATGACACAATATGACCCCTTATGACACCATAGGACCCATAACGACCCAATTTGGTGTCATAAGGGGTCGTATGTTATCCTTACAGGTCATATGGTGTCCCATGACCCATTAGGACACCATATGACCCCTAACAACACAATTTGGTGTCTTAAGGGGTCATATGTTGTCCTAAGTATGGTGTCCTAAGGGGCCATGGGACACCATATGACCCCTAAGGACAACATAAGACCCATTATGACACCATATTGGGTTGTTATGGGTCCTATGGTTTCCTAAGGGGTCATATTGTGTCCTACGACCCCTTAGGACACCATATGACCCCTTAAGACACCATATTGAGTCGTTATGGGTCCTATTGTGTCTTAAGGGGTCATATTATTTCCTACGACCCCTTAGGACACCATATGACCCCTCAAGACACCATATTGGGTCGTTATGGGTCATATGGTGTCCTAAGGTGTCATATTGTTTCCTATAACTCCTTAGGACACCATATGACCCCTTAAGACACCGAATTGTGTTGTTATGGGTCATATGATGTCCTAAGGGGTCATATTGTGTCCTACGACCCCTTAGGACACCATATGACCCCTTAAGACACCAAATTGTGTCGTTATGCATATGGTGTCCTAAGGGGTCATGGGACACCATATGACCCCTAAGGACAACATACGACCCCTTATAACACCATATTGGGTCGTTATGAGTCATATTTATCCATAGGGGTCATATTGTGTCCTAAGGGGTCATATTGTTTTCTAAAGGGTCATGGGACACCATATGACCCCTAAGGACAACATACGACCCCTTATGAAACCATATTGGGTCGTTATG
The DNA here is from genome assembly GCF_030272615.1 of Cryptomeria japonica. Classification (NCBI taxonomy): domain Eukaryota; kingdom Viridiplantae; phylum Streptophyta; class Pinopsida; order Cupressales; family Cupressaceae; genus Cryptomeria; species Cryptomeria japonica. The sequence continues at coordinate 446,247,361 of NC_081411.1, read as the reverse complement.
AGTCATAAGGGGTCCTAAGGGGTCATATTGTGTCCTACGACCCCTTAGGATGCCATATGACCCCTTAAGACACCAAAATGTGTCGTTAGGGGTCATATGGTGTCCTAATGGGTCATGGGACACCATATGACCTCTACAGACAACATACAACCCCTTATGACACCATATTGGGTCATTATGAGTCATATTGTGTCCTACGACCCCTTAGGACACCATATGACCCCTTAATACACCAAATTATGTCGTTAGGGGTCATATGGTGTCCTAATGGGTCATGGGACACCATATGACCCCTAAGGACAACATACGACCCCTTATGACACCATATTGGGTCGTTATGAGTCATATAGTGTCCTAAGGGGTCATATGGTGTCCTAATGGGTCATGGGACACCATATGACCCCTAAGGACAACATACAACCCCTTATGACACCATATTGGGTCATTATGGGTCCTATGTTCTCTCTCCCTCTCTCTCTCTCTCTCTCTCTCTCTCCCCCCTAATGTCTGTCTATCTGTCTGTCTCCCCCCTCTCTCCCTCTGCCCCCCTCTCTCTCTCTCCCTCTCCCATAATCTCTCCCTCTCTCTAAAATATCCGATTTTTGTCACTGCCATTAATGTGGCAATAGTTAAAAAAAAGGCAACAATGGGAAATTTTTTTGGGACCACAAATCTATACATTAAAATAAGATACCCGATATACAATTTTATCGGATATTTGATTTTTGTAAATAAAAAAGAGCCTTGTGGGCCATTTTGTGGATTCCAATGGCCCACAGTCTTCACATTTTATTTTTTTGTCAACGATCACGGGTTTTCAGACAGGTTGAGACAAATTTGTGCTTTTGAGAGACTCTTAAAGTCAAATCTTACATTGTCAATCATTTAGGAGCCTCTTTGTGGAGGTAAATGGGGAGTAGTAGTCATCGGAAGTCTAAACGCAAAAGAAAACTTTCAAATGACCAAATTGAAGTGTATAGAGAAAGAGATAGAGAAGGTCATAGGAGGAGAAGACAAGGTATGTTCCATATTGCTAATGTTACTTCAAGTGAAGAGGAAATTGAATTTGAAAATGTTGAACAAGTTATTGAAAATGAAAATGTATATTTTGAAAGTGAAAATTTTGAATATGTTGAAAATGTTGAAAATGTTGAAAGTGATAATGAAAATGCTCAACATGATGTGAGAATGGAAAGTGAAAATTTGGGAGTTGACAATGAAGGTGTCCATAATTTTGGTGTAAATATGATTTTTTTTGACATTGGAGGAGAAAACGTAGAAAATTTTGACATAGGAGGTGAACATGTGGAAAATTTTGACATTGGAGGTGAAAATGTGGAAAACTTTGACATTGAAGGTGGAATTGCTCAACCAAGTGAACATTATGTAACACCTAATTACTTTAGAAATGAAGACCCTCTCATGGATGGAAGACAAATTCAAAATCCAAGACCTTCAAGAACCCCAAAATGGTTACTTGAAATTTATGAGAACATTATTGCGAATCTTGAAGGCAAGAGGTCAACAAGAACCGTTGGGTTGTGGGCTACACAACTTTTCGACCAAAATTTTAGCAATAAGACATTGACCGAGCAATGTTAACTCTTTGTTCAATTGCTAAAGATGATAAGGATGAGACCATTGCTAAACAAATTGAAGATTCGTATGAACAAGAAGATGGAGAGAAATTCTATTATTGCCAAAAATCTATTTGACGCTCTCAATTCTATTGGAAAGAATACCAAATAAAGAGATAAGAGAGCCACTCGAAGAGTGATTACAACCTCCTTAGTATGCCATAAATTGAGGAAGGCTCATAAAATTAGACAAACTTGTGTTGATTTTAACATAAACCATAAAACTTTGGATAGAGCACTTGCACGAAGACAAAGACTTGACTATCCACTTCAACATGATACATGGGCTTTTGGTGGGAGGCTTCCACATGTTGATAGAAAGCTGACTAACAATGTGAAGGAGGAGATTCAACAATTTTGGCACTCTAATTCTAGAGTGTCACCCAATGTAAATAACGTTTTTAAATTAAGAATCGACAACTGAGACTGCACACCGTATCCCAAACATTTCTTGGAATCAAGCCAAACAATGTTGTACAATTTTTTTTGTGAAGTACATCCAACTTTGCAAATATCACAAAGGGCCTTTGAATCTTTGAAGCCATTTTATTGTGTTCCTCTTAAGATTCGTAATACTTGTTGTTGCAAGTACCATGTTTAATTTTCAATGTACCATGAACTTTTATGCCATATTCATTCTACGATGCATACTAATGATATGTTGTAGGAGTGTGGTGCAATGCTATTTTTGAGATCATCAAGAGACTTGCAAGATCTATTTTCATGCCCTAGAGATGATGGTTGCTATTTCTATAGAAATGATTGTTTGAATGAGAAGTGCTCAGAATGTGGTGGGTTGTCAAAGTTTGTTTCATGTTTTCATGAGGGCAGTGAACATGAGTTTGGAAAGATTTATGTTGAGAAAAAAAGATATGAGATAGTGAAATATACTTTGAAGAGTGGAGGTGAAGGTTCTAGATGCGAATTAGTCTCAAGAGAAGTGAGTGTTGCTGATTTTATTTTGGATTTTAAGGAAAATCTTTACTACAAGTATGCAAGGAACACCCATAGGTCTCAGTGGTTGGATCAACAGTTCAAGATGTGTAAAAACTCTTTCCCGATTGGCACTATTGTACTGGTGGTTGATTTTGCAGAGAACTATACATTGCAACCATAGAATGAGGTACAGTCTCAATACTACAATTCAGTCCAGATTGCTATTTTTGTTCACATTACATATAGACATGCTCCTAATAGCACAAAAGAGGACCGAAAGATAATCAGGGAGTATCATTTTTATATGAGTGATGATAGATCACACTCCTCCGAGTATGTGCAACATTCTTTCAAGATTTTTTTTGAGTTCTTGCATGAAAAAGATATTGCAATTGATCGACATATCATATGGTCAGATAACTGTACGGGTCAATTCAAGAATTCCCATATATTTTATTGGTTGAGTAGAATGCATGTAGAGAGGCATATACCTTATATTTGGTGTTTTTTTGAGGCAAGGCATGGGAAGGGGGAGCATGATGGAGCAGGTGCATGTTTGAAGAGAGCTCTAGTTAAGGAGAAATTGAGGATTTCAGGTGCAAATTTCTCTAATGCACGTTCTATTGTTGATTGGTGTAGTTCAGCATTGTCACATGGAGGTACTCTTGATTCAACAATGACCAGATTCTTTTGGTTGGTTGAGGAGAGCACATCAGGATACAAATTGGATTGTCAAACAATTAAAGATTCTTCAAAGATGCATTCATTTCTCATCTCAGATGCAAGCACATGGACCATTTGGACATGAGCGTTGGCTTGTTTTTGTTAGAGTTGTGTTCAGTGTGATTGGGATCAGTGCGAGTCAAGTGAGTGGGTTGATACGTGGGTTCCCAAATATCTAACTCTTTTATCTCAAATAATATCCTTGTCAAACGATGACATGGAAAGTTCACCTGAGTATGACCGTCTATTAGATCTTGTACAACCAAGACATGTTTTTGCAGTTGTTGCACTGCAAGGGAATGGAGAGAGATCAAAATATTGGTTGGCACGATGTGTATAGGGAAAATAAAAGCTAACACAACCAGTGACAGATGATGACGGGTTCACATATCCTATAGGTTCAGTTGTTGTTGTGGGAACTTGGTTGCGAACATACATGATTAGAAAGAATGGCATACCTACATTTGAAGACTATGAGAGACACAAAAGCATTCTAATGTATTCATACCTTATTATAGCTACAAATATCAAGTTGTTGAAGCATCAAGCAAAACTGAAGACCAAAGAGCTATGGATAGTGACTACTGCTAATCATGAAGCAATATTGGATACTCTTAAGCAAAGAGATGACCCTTCAAGCATACTTGAGTAGTAGGTCTTTAATGGTGCCTTATTTTTTTTTATCATGCATTTCATTTCAAATAATGATCATTGAACATTAATGTTCAAGTTTGTTACATGTATATTAAGGATGTGTTCAAAATGCAGGTCTATTGATGAACGTTGTTTTTGGGCAACACAGTTTTTGCATGCACATAGCGAGTACACTCGATATAATTGGAAGGGACATATTTTTGCAACACTACTTATTATCATGCATTTGATGAGCTTTACAATTTTTGTTATTAGACAACACTATTTGACAATTTTTGATGATATAATTATCGCAAAACCTTTATGCTCATGCAGGTCTTTTTTGATGATATACAATAGTATTGCATTATGATTTTTGCATCAACATAGTGGGTTCTCTTGATATAATTCGAAGGGACGTATTTTTATGGTATATAATCCCACCTTTTCATTTATTATCATGCATTCTAGTTGAAGTCATTATCATAAAGCCTTTATGTTCATCCATGCATTTTATGTGTAGACTAACAATTCTTAAAAATACGGGTTCATGCTAGATCATTCATCGTTGACTAGTTTACTCTTGGTGATGGTACATATTCCTTTGTGCATTAATGAGATTAAATTTTGTGCATAAACACTAAGTCAAGTGAATGTATTTATATTTAGAAATGACCATATCTACCATCGTCTTCAACCATGCAGAGAAATGTAGTGAGAAGGGCTTTAATCAACATGTGTCTTTCTTCAAAGTTATGCTTGTATACTTTGCAGAGAAACTGGTAAGTTTTGTAATTATACAATATTGTACGTCTTAAAAATGTTTCAAATGATCTATTTATAATTTGAAAAAATAATTTGTATTAAGTCTTATAATTTGTTTCCTGTGGCACATTCATTCCGCATAAAAAGGTTGCTTATTTTGGTCTTCATTTATATGCAGGCATTGTTGTACGTAAGTTTTTCTCTTAGGACATGAGGATGTCTGATGTAGATGAAGTGGGACGTTGTATTTGTATATGGATGTGAATTGATGTAACTTTGTTATGATGATATACAATGTCCATGAGCAAATTGGTTTAGTTATATTGATGATATACAATGTATTTGTACATGAGTACATTGGTGTAGTTGTATTGATAATGAAAAAAAATCATGTTTGCATATTCCTTCATGGATGTCACATGAAAGTGTAATGGTAATTATGTGTATACAATACATGGAAATATTGATGATCATTATGTGTCTACAGTGTAATGCTTGTTTATCTATATTTTTCATTGAATGAGATTGACGATTTTTTTGCCAACTTTGCAAAAAATGCTGCCCTAATAAAACCGTAGGGAAAATTGAAAAACCAAGATAGGATTTTGTAGGAACCCTCTAATGGACCCGTAGGTTCAAACAGATCATTCGCAAGTGCCACACATTCCAAGTTAGGGCCTGTCAAAGTTTGACAATTTTTAGCACCTAGGGTGCTCAAGGGACGACGTTGGTAGGGTATGACCCCGAGAGTTCTACTGAGTGGGGGGAAAAAATAGGAGCATGCATAGGGTAATAATACCTAACTAGACATGTCAGAGTAGACTATTTGTTATCGCAACAAGCAGAATGAGAAATTGGCCACGTGACAACATTCGATTGAATGAGATTGATGATTTTTTTGCCAACCGAAAAAATGTTGCCCTAATAAAACCGCAAGGAAACTTGAAAAACTAAGATATTTTTTGTAGGGGCCCCCCTCATGGCCCTATAGGTTCAAATGAATCATTTGGAGGTGCCACAGATTCTGAGTTAGGGCCCGTCAAAGTTTGACAATTTTTAGCACTTAGGGTGCTCAAGGGACGACGTCGGTAGGGTATGACCCTGAGCGTTCGAACGAGTGGGGGAGAAAAATAGGAGCATGCATAGGGTAATAATGCCTAAATGGACATGTCTTAGCTGACGATTCATTATCATGACGAGCAGAACGAGAAATTAGCCACGCGACAACATTCGATTGAATGAGACTGACAAATTTTTTGCCAACCGAAAAAATGCTGCCCTAATAAAACCATAGGGAAATATGAAAAACCAAGATAGGATTTTTTAGTGACCCCTCTTGTGTCCCCATAGGTTCAAATGGATCATTTGCAGGTGCCACAGATTCCAAGTTAGGGCCCGTTGAAGTTTGACAATTTTTAGCACTTAGGGTGCTCAAGGGACGACGCCGGTAGGGTATGACCCCGAGGGTTCAACCGAGTGGGGGGGGGGGGAAATAGGAGCATGCATAGGGTAATAATGCCTAGCTGGACATTTATTAGCTGATGGTTTGTTATCACGACGAGCATAACAATAAATTGGCCACGTGACAACATTCAATTGAATGAGACTAATGATTTTTTTGCCAACCAAAAAAATGCTGCCCTAATAAAACCATAGGGAAACTTGAAAAATAGAGATAGGATTTTGTAGTGATCCCTCTCATGGACCCGTAGGTTCAAATGGATCATTCGTAGGTGCCACAGATACTGAGTTAGGGCCTGTCAAAGTTTGACAATGTTTAGCTCTTAGGGTGCTCAAGGGACGATGCCGGAAGGGTATGACCCCGAGCGTTCGATCGAGTGGGGGGGGGGAGATAGGAGAATGCATAGGGTAATAATGCCTAACTAGATATGTTTTAGTAGATGGTTCATTATCACGATGAGCAGAATGAGAAATTGGTCACGCGACAACATTCGATTGAATGAGACTGACGATTTTTTTGCCAACCGAAAAAATGCTGCCATAATAAAACCATAAGGAAAATTGAAAAAATGAGATAGGATTTTGTAGGTACCCCTCTCGTGGACCCATAGGTTCAAACGAAATATTTGCAGGTACCACGGATTCCGAGTTAGGGCCCGTCGAAGTTTGACAATTTTTAGCACTTAGGGTGCTAAAGGGACGACACCGGTAGGGTATGACCCTGAGCGTTTGAATGAGTGGGGGGGGGGGGGGGGGAATTAAGAGCATGCATAGGGTAATAATTCCTAACTATACATGTCTTCACTGACGGTTCGTTATCATGATGAGAAAAATGAGAAATTGGCCACGCGACAACAGTCGATTGAATGAGACTGACGATTTTTTTGCCAACCAAAAAAATGTTGCCCTAATAAAACCATAGGGAAACTTGAAAAACCAAGATAGGATTTTGTAGGGACCCCTCTCATGGCCCTGTAGGTTCAAATGGATCATTTGCAGGTGCCATGGATTCCAAGTTAGGGCCCATCAAAATTTGATAATATTTAGCACTTAGGGTGCTCAAGGGACGACATCGATAGAGTATGACCCCAAGTGTTTGACCGAGTTGGGGGGGGGGGGGAATAGGAGCATGCATATGTTAATAATTCCTAACTAGATATGTCTTAGCTGACGGTTCGTTATCATGATGAGTAGAACGAGAAATTGGCCACGCGACAACATTCGATTGAATGAGACTGACGATTTTTTTGCCAACCAAAAAAATGTTGCCCTAATAAAAGCATAGGGAAAATTGAAAAAATGAGATAGGATTTTGTAGGGACCCCTCTCGTGGACCCGTAGGTTCAATCAGATCATTCACAGGTGCCACAAATTTTGATTTAGGGCCCGTAAAAGTTTGACAATTTTTAGCAGTTAGGGTGCTCAAGGGACGACGTCGGTAGGGTATAACCTCGAGAGTTAGACTGAGTGGGGGGGGAAATAGGATCATGCATAGGGTAATAATGCCTAAATAGACATGTTAGAGCTAACATTTCGTTATCACGACAAGTAAAACGAGAAATTGGCCACGTGACAACATTCGATTGAATGAGACTGACGATTTTTTTGCCAACCGAAAAAATGCTTCCCTAATAAAACCATAGGGAAACTTGAAAAAATGAGATAGGATTTTGTAGGGACACCTCTCGTGGACTCGTAGGTTCAAACAGATCATTCACAAGTGCCACGAATTTTGAGTTAGGGCCCATCAAAGTTTTACAATTTTAGGACGACACCGGTAGGGTATGACCCCAAGCATTCGACCAAGTGGGGGGAAAAAATAGGAGCATGCATAGGGTAATAATGAATTGTATTGTATTGTTCAATAAATGAATTTTATTTTATTGTTCATTAAATTAATTGTATTGTATTATTCATTAAATGAATTGTATTGTATTGTTCATTAAATGAATTGTATTGTTCATTATACAAACAACACTTACGATGAAATGAAATGAATTGTATTGTTCATTAAATAACCATTATTAACCATTATTAATTATTCAAATGAAGATTAAAGATTTCCATGATAACACCATGCACAGATTAGCAACAATTTATATGATTTGTAATACCCCGAAGGGATAAAGCTAAAACACAAGAATAGAGTGCAAATATTTTTTTTTTTAAATTTAAACACAACACAATGATACAATGAGATACCATAAGTTCAGAAAACACAGCGGAAGACTCAAATAACACCTAAAGAGCTTCCCAACGTGATTACTTAGTTCAACATTTAACTCACCTCACGCTAATTAATCCAATTAAGATGATTGACTTAATGACAAGATAATACTTAAACAAGGATAAATTATTTCGATAAGATAAAAATATAGATAACATGATAAGGTTCACCCATTGAGGTTAAAAGTATAGATAACATGATAAGGTTCATCCAATGAAATTTAACCATACATTACATTCAAACTTTCATTAAAACATAAGTTATGCATCTGATTTCATTACATACTTCAATTTTATTATAAACTAATGAATACTTTCCAAACATACTTAATTGCATTATCAATAACTGAATACATTCCATTATTCAAATCTACATTCTTTCATGATCCAAATTACTGCATTTAATAAGATGACTATATGCATGCATTTAAGATTAACTTCATCTAATCCACATAATACATTCTAACATAATGTCATCCATACATGCTAAATTAAAAAGGAAACTTAAGAACATAAAAATCACATAACATTGAAATGATATCGAAGTTCACCCCTAGTGGGCTACATCTCTGGGTCTGCACATCTCTGGGTCTGCTCAACTGCAAGACCCCTCTAATAATTAAAAATAGTGAAGAATACATAAGGTCACATCATTTACAATCTTACCATCAAGGCGAACATAACCAATAATACATACGACTTCATCGGTCAAATAAATACATGAATGATCCCTGAATAGGAAATGATCCAACTGAGCATAATAAGAAGCAAATACAAGATCAACTGGAGCATCCACAAAACTAAATCTTTGCAACCCATCATAAGCAAACCATGGTCTAACACAAATATCAGTTCTCACAAGGGTACAAACAACATGAAAACTTCTCAACAATGCTCCTATCAAAGACGACACAATAACACACTAGCGAACATAAGGGACAAGTGTCATCACATAACCTAGTATGGTTACCATGGCAAGTATTCATAGGTTCCGACCCCATCCACTGGGTTACCCTGGCAACCTTTTCCGAACCTCCAACCCATCCAAGCCTCATGTGGACCACACATCCTTTCGTGAAGACAAGGTTGATGGTTTGCCATTTGAGGCCTTCTCACTAGATGCCGAGTCTATACTAGCACTCATCCCATACGTGAGGCACAATTAACTTACTTAGTGTTTTCAATAACTAAACTCTCTAATATGCTATTAGGTTATCACTTATTTAGACATACTTTCGATGGGTTACCCAACAACCACTTTGGGCACGTCCCCCAATCGAAAGCCACTTTCCCAAATGACACTAGACTATACTCAAACGAACTCCTAAACCAAAGAATACACAAGGTCAAGCAAATGGAGTTCAAAATGGTAGGAATACCCACTTGGTCAAACAAGACTTCATACGAGGTGCACTAACTAACGGTACTCTAACTAGAGACCTGACCAGCTATTGTCAACCACGAATCAACATTCAACACCTGCATAAAGGATATGACCAGATACAACACCATCACAAGAAAATAGTCAAAACTCGAGATCAAGGACATAAGAAAGTACCCAAATCAATCATACGACAGTGTCCAACAAAACAAAATCAAAGAGTTGTCATTTCTTAAGCAAATGCGAATACAAAAAATTAAACATGCATAGGCATAGATTGGAAAAGACAATCTTCTTTCCTATTGTTTACACACAACAATCGATCCAATTTTTTAAAGGATCTAAGTTTGATTGTAGTTTGTCTACCTCGTCTAGATACAATCGTTCATGGTTTACTAACTCACTAAAGTTCAATTGCATCATACAATAATTTAAATACTTCATTGTGAGTTTTCAAACCCAATTCACATGATAATAACTATAATGTATGCAGTATACACAATGATATAAAATCAATTATTCATTAATCGCATAAAAAATATGATATTCATTTTTCCAAATAAAACATCATTTTCACCCTTGGTCGAACGCAATAATCTAATATCATCTCTTGCAACACAAATATACACTTTCCAAAAATGGAAATATATATTAAAAAGGAAATAAATATCGATAGTCATTTCCTAACTAAACCGATACTTCCTTGCATACATATAGAAAAAAAATACAAAATTAAAAATTAATTAATATATATTTATTAATCCGTGATTAATAAAATATAAACAATTAATAATTAATAATAAAATTTATAAATTAACATTCCATGAAATCACATTTCTTTTACACATTTTGTCAAATGGTTGGCATGCAGCAGTAAAATATCTAAGTCTCCACAAGAGTTTGAGGATATTGCGAGCGGCATATTGCGATTGGCATTGCGAACTCCATAGAGGCCTTTCACATTTTGAAGAATCCATTGAAGCAGCTCCAAATGCCTTTCCTTTGCAGCAAGGTGCAGAATAGTATTGCCTTCAAAAGTAACTTCTTTCAGCTTCTTAGGGTTTTGACCATGCAATTTCTTAATAGCATCAAGATCGCCATTCTTGGCAGCAAGAAAAACCTCGGCCTTCATCTTTCTCAAATGGCGTTCAAACTGAAGGGCAAAGTGTCATTTATGGAAAGAAATTGAAGTCCAGTGAGTAACCGATTGGAGCCATTTTTTATTGCACGAATTTTCTAGTAAGACTCCCAGAATCTATTATTGCGCAGATCATGGATTCTACCATGTTTGCAGAGGGAAATCAAAGTATTCGACATGGTATTATTATGAGGAGCAGACAGACAAAGTAGGGAATTTGAACACAGATCACAAGGACACGCAGAGGATGGTGGATGGTGATGGCATCCAGGGATATTCGAAGAAACCTCTAGGAATGGCGAATAGGCAGATGCGATGGGCAGATGTTCCATTTGACGATCATGATTTGGCTCAACTACAAACTTCTGATCATTCTCCTCAATGGGTTGTCAAGGATGGTCATTGGTGTGACTTGGCTTATGACAAATTCCTGCCGGCTTCGTCATATTTTTGCAAACTTACAGGTAATTTTGTTCCAAAACCTTCACGTTCTTATTATAAATCTTCTGTTCCCAAGGCATTGATATTTCAAGGCATTCTGGGTCCTCATCTTGTTGATCACCCAAAGACTCCTTTTAAGCATTTTCAGTCCTTTTTTGGTTCTAAAAAACCTAGCAAGCATAGATATGTTTTGCCTCAACCACCATTCGACATCTGTGATGGCTCCCCGCATCCTGATGGTTTTTCCCCATTAGTTTCTTCTAGATCTCCCTCTCAGGATTGTAATCCTTCCCTCCCATCTTATGTCACCTGGCCAAATAACACTTTGGTTTCGAACCCTCACTTCCTTTCTTCCCCGAATGACATTCATGTTGCTAAACGAGCTCCCTTCCATCCAAATCCACTTCCCCATAACTCTCCCTCTGCATTTTCCAATTCAATAAGGGGTAATCCACATTCTTCTGTGTAGTATAAGGTTATATTCCCCGATTACATGATTAAGGACTCTGTGAAGTTATTGCATTCTATTGCCCTCATTGGTAAGCTTCTTTCTTCGGTTTCTTTTGGTAAACTGTTAACATGGGCAAAGTCTAATTGGGATGATATGAAGGATTTATTTCTATTTGATAAAGAGTCTGTATATTTCACTATGATTTTCAATTCTGAAAAGTATAGGGATCATGTGCATAGATTTAAAGGGTGGTTTTGTTTTAGGATAGAAACTATACCTATGCTTGGTCTCCTCATTTTGATATTCAATCGGCAAAGCCACAGTTTATGCCCTTATGGGTAACTTTCCCGGGTCTTCCTTTGGAGTTTCGTGATATGTATATGGTTGAAATCTTGGCAAGCAAATTGGGCATTTTTATTAAGCATGATTTAGTTCCTTTCGAATGATCTCATCTTCTGGTTAGGGTTTGTTTATTATTAAATCTATCTAAACCCATTCCCTCTGAGATTACTATTGGCTCCAAATATGGTACATGGATTCAGCCTGTGGTGATTCAAGATTTGATTGATATTCATTCTTGTGCTCCGTTACTTGGCCACTTCACATCTCAATGTTGTGGTGATTCTAATGCACCTTTACAAGTTTGTTCAGATTTTTCATCTGATTTTTGCCAATGTTCCCTTTTTAAAAGTAAGGATCATCAGTCTTTAAAGGATCATAATGCTAAGGATTCTGCTCCTTTACCTCTTTCTGTTACATCTCTCGTTCCTTTTTCAGGATATATAGTATGTGATGTGCCTCTAATGGATTTTACTTTTCTCTACTCTCTGGTCATGTTCTTCTCTATTCTATCTGCCATTTGTCGGTTTTGTTCTGTTAAGTTTCTTCCCAGTCCTTTCAAGGATTATTGGTTTTCTGAATTTCATTTTGAACCTTTTTTGTTCTCCTTTGCGAGTTTTTTTCAAATTTCTTGTCCTTCGGTTCTGTTTCCAAAATTGTTGTTACCTTCGAATGATTGCACAAATCATTGCTCTGTTAATTCTTCTCCTCATTCTTGTTTTGTGGGTCTGGCAAATGATACCAAAATTGTTCATAGTTTGATTTTTGATAGTGATTCTTTTTTGCCCATTCCAAGGTCTCCTTCTTCTCTTTCCATTTATGAAGAGAAGATTCAGCTTATTGCTTCAGATATTTTATTTTCAGTTTCTTCTGATCTATTTGATGAGATTGTTGCAAAGGAATTTCCTGAATTTTCTTTTTCTTTTGCTTCTGCCTCTTTGGGGTCTGTCCATGATGGTTGTCATGTTTCCTCTTCTCAGCCAAATTTAGTTGAAGGTGTGGATGTGAATCTAATTGATAGTCCTTCTTCAACTATTTCTAATGTGTATGGATTTGATTTCTCTCAGAAGCTAGCCTTGGAGCAATCTCCTTCTGTTTCCCCCCTATTGTTAAAACTCCTAAGAAGAGGGGTCGAAAACCAAAATTGGCTAAAATCAAGGAGGAGATTGCGGCTGGTATTCAATCCACTATTGTAGAGAAATTTTCTTCCCATGTCAAAACAAGGAGGGCATGTTGCTCTCCTTGTGATAAATGAGGATTTTATCTTGGAATGTCAGGGGCTTAAATGCCCATGACAAAAGGGGAAGGATCAAGAAATTTCTTGATTCTTCAAAAGTGGACATCATCTTATTGCAAGAGTCTAAACTTTCTCAGGATTCTTTTGATAACAGAATTTCCAAATGGTCCCTTTGGAAAGATGTTCATGTTCCTTCTTTGGGTGCTTCTAGTGATCTTATAACTTTATGGAATCCTAAATCAGTCAAAGTTGAGATGTTATCTTTTGCTTCTCATTGGCAGTTGTTAAAGGTTGACTGGTTTGAAGTCTCCTTTGTTCTGTTTAATATTTATGGCCCGACTTCTCCTTCAGATAAAACTGACTTATGGGATTCCTTATCTGAATTGTTTTTACGATATGATGATTTTTTTATTGTTCTTGGGGGTGATTTTAATGCTCTCCTTTCCTCGAATGAAAAAAGAGGGGGTAATCCTACAGCTCAGAAGGTTATTAATGACTTTTCTTCCTTTGTACAAAATGGTGCGTTATTCGATATTTTCCCTTCTAATGGTTCTTTCACTTGGACTAATAAGAGATCTAAATGCCAGATTGCCTCTCACCTTGACAGATTTCTTATTTCCCTAAACCTACATTTGAGCAACTTTTCCTTTTCTTCTGAGATTCTTACCTCCTCAGATTCTGACCATTTCCCAATTTTTCTCAATTTTGATAAATTGGATCATGTTCCCTCTGTTAGACCTTCTTTTAAGTATGAGAAAATGTGGTTCACTCATCCTCATTTTCTTTCTTTATTAAAGCAATGGTGGATAAGTGCTTCATTTTGTAAAGGTACTAAGATGTTCCAGTTTTATTCCAAACTGAAATTTGTGAAATCTCAAATTATGGCTTGGAATAAATTGGTATTTAAGAATATTTTTCATGAAAAAGAGGTAGTTGCCAATGATTTGAAGGTTGTTAATGAGGAGATTATTAGACATGGCACTAATTCCTCCACTAATGATGCTCAAAAGAAATTGCAAGCTTACTGGGAGATCATTTGCTCCCGGGTTGAAATATATTGGTAGCAAAAGTCTCGTGAGGTTTGGCTTAAAGAAGGTGACAGGAATACTACCTTCTTTCAAGAAGAAGCCAAGCTTAAAAGAGCTACTTCTACAATTTTTAGTATTAAGGATTCTAAGTTTGGTTATGTCCTTAATTCAGATCAACAGATTAGAGAGGATGGTGTGTCTTTTTTTAAGGAATTGTTATCTCCTTCTTTTTCTTCTTCCTCCATGGATCATCATGTGGATTTGATTTTAGATTCTATCCCCTCCCTTGTTTCCCATGAGGATAATGACTTTCTTATGAGGCCTTTTTCTTTAGATGAGCTTCATTCTGTTATTTTTTCCATGGCCCCTGACAAAGCTCTAGGTCCTGATGGGTTTACTATCTTGTTCTTTCAGAAATGTTGGGATTTTATTGGTTTTGAATTATTAATGGCTTTAGAAGAGTCTAGGAGGGGTGGGTATATCCTTCAAAATTTTAACATCACTTATATTGCCCTTATCCCGAAATCTAAGAATCCCCAAACTTTTGCTGAATTTAGACCCATTTCTTTGTGCAACTCTATTTACAAAATCTTCACCAAAGCTATTTATTTAAGACTTAATATTCTCCTTCCTCATATCATCTCTCCTCAACAAGGAGGTTTTGTTCCGGGTCAAGAAACTCATGAGGGAGCAATTTTTGCTCATAAAACTTTACATTCCATAAATCCGTCCAATATCCTAGCTTTTGTGGTCAAACTTGATATGATGAAGGCTTATGATAAAGTTTGTTGGTCTTTTTTGCTCAAGGTTTTGAGAAAATTTGGTTTCTCTGAAAGCTGGTGTAAATGGATCAAGAGTTGTATTTCTACTGCTTCATTTTCTGTCATCATTAATGGAGCTCCCTCTGGATACTTTTCTTCAACCCAGGGTGTTAGACAAGGAGATCCTTTATCTCCTTTCTTATTCATCATTATGGTAGAAGCTTTTAGTCGATTGGTTATTAAGCAAAGGGATCTGGGCTTTTGGCAAGGGGTATTGATTCCTAACTCTGATATGTCAATCACTCATAACCTTTTTGTCGATGATACACTTTTATTTGGGTCTTCTTCTATTCAAGAGGCTACTCATATTAAATTTATTCTGGATACTTATACTGCTAGATCTAGCCAACAGATTAGCCCCCATAAATCCAAGATCTTTATTTTTAATACTCCTCAGTTGGTGGCTGATAGACTTGTGAATATCTTAGGTTTCCCAGTAGACTCTCTTCCTTCTACCTATTTGGGGATTCCTTTCTTTATGGGATCTGCTAAGTCTTCTATTTGGAATTCAGTTATTGAGAGACTTAAATCTCATATTTTTGCTTGGAAGGCTAGGTGGTTGTCTCTTTCAGGTAGGATACTTCTCATTAGAACGGTCCTATCTGCCATTCCCAATTACTATATCTTAGTTCTTCAAGCTCCCAGATCAGTCATCTCCCAAATTGAAAAGATTATTCGATCTTTTCTTTGTAAAAACAACATGACAGAAGATAAAAAGATTCCATTGATTTCTTTGACCAAGATGTCTCTTTCCAAGCAAGTTGGTGGTGCCAGGATTCATGACTTATCTAAAAGAAATAGGGCTTTTGGGGGCAAACTAGTTTGGTCTATGTATATTAAGCCCCAATCTTTGTGGTGCCAAATTATGCAGGCTAAGTATTTGGATTCCCAGAATCCTGCTAGGATCTTCACAATTTCTAATCCTCCACAGGGGTCTGCTATTTGGAACTTTATGATCTCATGTAGGGAAGTGGTCTCTAATTTTCTCTCCTGGTAGGTCCATTCGAGGGAGGATATTCTTTTTTGGAAAGACTCCTGGAATGGCTTTCCCCCTTTTTCGCAACACGATTCTCTTGCTTCTGTTTTAGTTGTTCTTTCTCAATCATGGGGAGTTAGATTGGTTGATTATGTAGATAGTGTTGATCTATTTTCTCACAAGGTCTCATGGAAGGATCCCTCTACTCTGCCATTGTCCTTGCAGGAAATTCAAAATTTTAAATCTATTTTACAAGACCGAGTGGCTTTCCTTTCTAATATCAAAGATCAACTTATTTGGTGCCCTTCTAAATCGGGAAACTACTCTGTTAAAGAAGGATATTTTGTTGTTCAACAAATGGCCAATCAAAATGCTCCTCATCGTGCCTTTTTGTTCTATTGGAATAATTCGGTATTACCTAAAGCTGGTGTTTTTTCCTGGCTCGCACTGCAAAATAGAATTTTGACTAGTGATCATTTAGTCAAATTTAATATTGCAGCCTCCTTTTCTTGTGTCTTATGTGGTAAAGCTCTTGAAGATGTCAATCATCTTTTTCTTCATTGTGATTTTGCGAGTAGTTGTTGGCATTTTGTCCTCCAAAAGTTATCTTTTTCATTCCCTTTACCTCTATCTTTATGGGACATGTTTTAGTCTTGGCCAATTTTGTATTCATCTTCTCTATTTGCTTGTTTGTGGTTTATAATTCCCTCTTCAGTCATATGGGCCATTTGGTGGGAAAGAAACAAGCGCATTTTTAGATGTGACTCATCGGATTTATCAGTTGTTCTTGGAATTTTGGAAAGAAGTATTATTGAGCAAGTTAAAGCTCATGTCCAGAAATATTTTAACATGAATTCAAAGTTCTCTTCTTGGGACAATTTTATGATCTCTTCTTGGAAAAGTATCATTATTCCTGTATCACGCGCCTTTCCAAGCATTCAGAAAACACCTGTAGACAAAAATTCCATAAAATGACATCCTCCTAATGCCCCTTTTTGTAAATTGATTTTTGATGGATCCTCTCGTGGAAATCCTGGTGATTCAGGAATAGGGATAGTTTTCCATGATCATCTGGGTTATTTATTAGCATTAAAAGCTATGCCAATTTCTCCTAGCACAAATAATATGGCCGAGGCTTGTGCTCTTTTAGAAGGTCTTGTTATGGCTAAGGATTTGAATTTCAAATACCTTCATATTGAAGGTGATTCAGCTATTGTCATTAATGCTTGCAAGGCAAGAAAAGCTGATAATTGGCATTTCCGGTATATTATTGAACAAATATGGACTCTTCTTGATACGTTTGAGCACCTCATCATCTCACATGTTTATCATGAAGGTAATGCATTGGTTGATTGCCTCGCTAATATGGGTTGCGACAAAACTGTTATCGATTCCTCTCAATTGGGGGATGATTTGATGAGCTTCCCAAACCTATTAATTATAGCCTGTAGAGAGTTGAGGATTTAATCTTTCTTATTATATGATTTCTCATTTATACGAGTTGATATTCTCTTCTCTTGGTGAGGCATTTCTTTTCATAATTCCATTTGGTTTTGATTTGAGGTACTTTGCTTTACTTGATCATCACTTGGCATTCATTAATGATGAGTTGGTTGTTATTGATGTTGTTCGTGTGTTTGGTACTCTCTTCTGGTGGGAAATCTAGAGATATTTATTTTCACATTGGGAATCCGTCCTTCATATGTCATTTAAAGTCTGACGTAGCGTTGTTTTCATGATTATCTTTGTACGCCGCTTCTTTTGGTTTGTCAGTTTTTTATGATATATCTCCTCTTTCTTTTCATTTACGACATAAAAATTTTGGGCTTCATTTCTCTCTAGAATTTCCACATTCACCTCTTCTCCTTTGGCATTTGTCTATAATGGCGGACCGTAGATCTCATGTTGTTGGTGTCAGTCATGTTTTGGAACCTTGCGTTTCTTATAAATTCTTTGCGTTCTGTAGTATATATATATTTTGGTTGCAGTTGTTTTTTGGTGTAGGGGCATGTCAATTTGGATTGTAGAGTTCTTTGTTGCAGAGCCTTCAAGATATCCCACGAACTTATTTTGTAAATAGGCTTGCATGCTCCTATTCTGTAAAATGACCTTGCATGCTCCTATGTGTAAATGAGCCTGCATGCTCCTTTGCTGATCTCTATTTTGTAACTAGCTCCAGCTAGAGGATTCTTCACTACTTCTCTTCTATAATCATGTTGATGAGCAATGACTAGAGTTTTTCTTGCTGGTTCTTTTCTCTGGGAGCTTAGTTTGAACCAGTTTTTAAATATATTGTAAAAATTATTTATTATTAATAAAATATATCAAGTGGCATTGCCACCTTGCTTTAAAAAAAAAAAAAAAATTTACAAATTAAGTATTAATATATATATATATATATATATATATATATATATATATATATATATATATATATATATATATATATATTAATCCCAATTAATAAAATATATATTAAATAATAATTAATAATAAAAAATAAATAAAAACTATTTTAAAGCTTTTTAATAAAATAAAATTTATTAACCAAAAAAAATCTTTATTTTTTAACAAATAAAAAAAAGAAACTTTATAATTTTTAAAGCCCCCCCTTGGGAAACCCACGGGCCCCACCACGTGGTCCCCTCTTCCTTTGGGAAGGGGCTGTGGGGACCATGACACGGTCTCCATGCCATGGCTCTCCCCAGCCATGGGTCGAGACCATGGCTCTCCCCCGCCAAAGCCCCTAAAAAAAACGTTGTTTAAAACATCTATATTTTTTTAAATTTATTAAAACTAATAAATACAATACCCAATCCCTAGGTATACACAAACCTAGCAAAAAAAATATCTTTTATTTATTTATATTTATAAAAAGACAATACTCAGAAAAATTTTCTGAGAACAACCTCTAGGAACATTTTTCCAAAATTTAAAAAGAGGTTTACACATATATATTCTTAAAAAGAAACTCCAGAAAGCCCCAAATATTTAGACTGGTAGAATTTCAATCATTCTTCCACCTCCAATCTACCAAGCACAACAAAAATCTCATTTAAAACTGAATTTTAATACCATATGTTTGGGATTTAAAAGAAATCTTATTGTAAATAGCCAACCCCCAAATTTTGATTTTAAAACAACCTGAACAACCAAAATCTAAACTTGAGATGGAAAAGAAGACAAAGAGGGTTTGGATTGGAGATATAATTACAACTCTTTCATTTTCCCCAAAAAGATGAGATTTTTAATCTTCACCAATAGATTTCTACAAAATCCAAAACAATTTCTTTTAAACAAAGAAGCCAACGAAATAAACTAGAGACATACCTGATTCAGCAATCCTGGAAGAGATTTTGATGAAGAGCCCAACCCGCAAGCTCAAGAAATCCTTCCTTTTGCAAAATCCCCAAATTTTCATTCCCACAAATATTTTTTCTCCAAATACTCTCCAAAATAATCCTCCCAATATTTTTCCAAAACCTAGGTTAAATGAGAAAAGTTTGACAAAAAATTCATTTTTGGATTTAAAATATTTTCATTTAAAATAAAAATCTAAAAATCATTATTTCAAACTATATAATATATATATTAAACTCGCTTTTCTAATTAAAATTGATTTTCTTAAATAATTGAAATCAACCTTTCTATTTCCAAAATGCCAAAGAGATTAAATTAATTCTATTTCAAATAAATTTAAATCTTTCCTTTCCAAAAGCATAAATTGAATAAATTTATCATTTAAAATTAACCATTTAATCGAACTTGCTACCAACTTGAATTGAGAAATTCTAATTAACGATTAGTTGCATAAAAGGGAACCTATTTAATTTAGTCCCTAAAACACTAATGCGTAAACACACATTAAATCAAATTAAATACTGAGGATTAAATACTCAATTTTAACCACCCACGAAATACGCAACCCAAGAAAGCCAAATAAATAGACGACCTACATACCCAACCAAATAGGATACTGACAGACGAGTGACAACACTCACTTGAGCACGACTAGGGTCAAACAAGGGTCTTACGACCACCTAAACCAATTTTTAAGGACCAAAGAGGATACTCAAACCTGCGAATCCAGGTGGAGACGAACCTCGTACCTATGCCGGTACTGTACCTGCAATCTCCTGCAACCAAGAGTCATACATGCATATATATATATATATATATATATATATATATATATATATATAATGAAAGTGTTAGCCCGAGATTAATAACACGAATCAGGAGAGCAAATAAACTGACATAAGAATTGATGCGAAAACTACATTAATAGGTATGCACAATAATCATAACATCCGACTACAACATCATAACATGGTAAACTAACCAAGGCCAAACTAAGATTAGAATCTAATTAGGGCAGGGGTACTACATGATCAAATATCAACTTTTGTATATATGAAAATGCCAAATGATTACAAGTGTATGTCTATACACAAATATGGCATAGACGCCAACTCAAACAAAATGTATGTCTATATACGTGAATGTATGTCCATATACAAAATGTACATGCCAACTAGACATGTGAGCATCCCAAAACTATCTATAACATCCTAAGTTATTGATGGATCATCAAAATCGATCCTCTTCACCACACTGCTCGGCTCTGAAGGATCCTGCACAAGAAAAAACAAACCACAATTAAGATTAGTTATATTATATAACTCACATTCGAAAAGTTAACATAAAAATGAACTATAATTGAACTATTGTTGTTTACCTCATCTCCACATTTTCTCTTCGGCTTTGCAGGACTCTTGGTGTATGTCTTTGGTAGAGGAGGTATGTTTTCAATATTTTCATACACAACCTACATATGTGTTGGGAAAAATGGTGTCTCAACCTTGCATTTATGTGAGGTTACTATTTATAGTAAGTTTTCATTTGAGCACGAAATGGTGCGAAACTCTCCCTGAAGCTTCTGGTTGGCTAGATAAGCATTCCGGTAAAGTTGCGTCGCAAGGTCACAACTAGTTTTGAAGATATTAAAGTTTTCGTCTTGGAGGGGTGCAATAAAATGTTTAAACTTAATTTTGGAGACTTTAGAGGCTCCGAAATGCCTTGAAAAGTGGCCGTAACCGGTGAAGCGGGTTACGAGGTGATAGAGCACTTCGTGAGCTTTCCGGTGCTTCAAACGGTTTGTCAATCGGACACCCGGTTCTCAAGTTATGGCCTCCGGAAGTTTGTACTCCTGAAATAGGAAAAATAATTTGTATCGGATACATAAATGAGTTGTAAAGGGGAGCGACACATGTTGATGTGTGCTTTAACATGTCATAAGGCATCTAGAAGGGAGATAAGGTCGGCTACACCTTATTGGGTGGTTTTAGCCCATAGTTTTGTAATACCGTTTGACGGTTTCCTGTATTGTATCTCCTATTTATGAGGTGTGTGAGATAGAGGTTGTGTGTAAGAGTCCTATGGCTATTGAGTTGCCTCTGAATCTCTGATTAGTGGTACTCCTGCGAAGAGCTTGCTCTGCAAGTATGTTGTAATTTGTTTTTGATTGCTGAATAAAATATTGAGCTGCTTTTGGAGGGTGGGGTTTTTCTCCCGAAAGGGTTTTCCCCACGTAAATCATTGTGTTGTGGTATGATTGCTATTATATCTATTTCTATTTTCTGTAACTGTTGTAACGATCTGAAAAAGTTTTACATTACCCTCCTCTCAAGGTTAGTGTAGGAAGTTGTTTCCGCTACTTTACTTCCTTACAAGTGGTATCAGAGCCAGATCACCTTTGGTTTCAATTGTGGGCAGTTGGGTTTTTTGAACTAATTTAGATTTGAGTGGGAGCTTGTGCAGAAGACACTTTTTGATCTTGTTGCAGGAATATTTAGATGGCGAGTTCGTTAGGGAGAATAGAGGTGGAGAAATTTAATGGAAGTAATTTTGAGATGTGGAAGCTGAAGATGGAAGATCTGCTAATAGATCGAGATCTTTGGGATGCTGTTGATGCGAATGTCCAAAGGCCCTCAGATCCTACTGCGGTAGCTCAGTATGATGTTATGGACCGAAAAGCCAAGGGTCTAATCAGACTGTGCCTGGCAGACTCTGTTCTAATCAATGTCCATGAAGAAAACTCTGCAAAGAAGCTATGGACTAAGCTTGGTGAGATGTATCAAGTGAAATCTTTATTAAATCAAATTTTCTTAAGAAAGAAATTGTATTCCTTGAAGATGGAAGAGGGTGGATGAATTGCAGACCACCTGGAAGCATTCAATATGTTGGTGGCTCAATTAGTATCCGTCGGTGTTAAGATGGACGAGGAGGAGAAATGTCAGATCTTGCTTTGTTCTTTGCCTAATTCGTGGGATTCTCTTGTTATGGCTATTGGTAGTACTTCTGTTGTTTTGAAATCTGAAGACGTGGTGAGTGCCCTACTCGGTGAAGAGATGCGAAGGAAGGTATCCATCAGTTCAAAGGAAGCCCTAACCGTTCATGGAAGACCTAAAGAGAAAGGCAAGAAGAATGAGAAGCGCGGCAAGTCCAAATCCAAAGGGAGATCGAAATCCCCTGGAAAGTCCAAAGTCATTTGTTGGAATTGCGGTAAACCGGGTCACATCCGTAAGGACTGCAAAGAAGAAAAGAATAAGAAGAAAAAGAAAAAGTTCGATTCTGATTCTGAGTCCGACAAGGAAGATGGCAATGCATTTATTGCGGCTTTGGCGACTCATGCAGGTAATGATGCCTGGCTGATTGACTCAAGTGCATCTTTTCATATGACTTCCAATAGAGATTGGTTTTCTGAATATGAAGGATTTAATGGAGGTAAGGTGTACTTGGGTGATGATTCACCTCTAGACATTGTTGGTCGAGGTAAAGTTAGAATCAGGTTTTCTGATGGTAGAATAAAAATGATTAATGGTGTGTTGCATATCCCTGGATTAAAATGAAACCTGTTATCTGTGAGCAAACTGATAGATGCAGGTGTGCAGGTAGTCTTTTCTGAAGCAGGATGTAAGATGATTAAGGGTGCTATGGTAGTTGCTAGAGGTGTCAGGATTGGCACTTTGTATAAGCTTGAAGCATACACTATTGAGTGTAATAGCACTTCTGTAAAAAGTAAATCTGCGGATACTTCACTGGAAGATTTGAAGGTTTCACCTTCAGCAGATGGAAATAGTTTTTGGGTACCTAAGGGTGCTCTTTCGTCTGAAGCAAAGTTACCTGCAGAGAAGACTATGTTATGGCACCAGAGACTTGGCCACATTGGAGAAAAGGGTCTAAGGACCTTGAAAAATAAAAACCTTGTTGAAGGTTTGAATGACTGTAATCTTGACTTTGATTTCTGTGAGCATTGCATTTATGGAAAACAAAACCGCGTTCAGTTTTACTCGAGTTCTCATAAAACTTGTGGTGTTTTGGATCTTATCCATTCTGATGTGTTTGGTCCAGTAGATGTCTCTTCGATTGGAAAATCCACATATTATGTTTCATTTATTGATGATTTTAGTAGAAGGACATGGGTATATTTTCTAAAGAGTAAATCTGAAGTTTTTAGTCGTTTTAAAGAATTTAAAGCAATGGTTGAGTTGCAGACTGGAAAGAAAATAAAATGTTTGAGAACTGATAATGGCGGTGAGTTTTGCTCTAATGATTTTGATAGATTTTGTAAAGACTGTGGAATTAACAGGCAGAAGACAACTCCGTATTCTCCATAGCAGAATGGAGTTGCAGAAAGAATGAACAGGACACTGATGGAGAAGGCTAGGAGTATGTTGAGTGGTGCTGGTCTCGAACAAAAGTTTTGGGCTGAAGCTGTTGCCACTGCTTGCTACCTGATTAACAGGTCTCCTACATCAGCTCTTGTTGATAAAACGCCTATGGAAGCATGGTCAGGTCACAAGCCTTCATTGAGACATCTTAGAGTTTTTGGTTGCGAGGCATATGCACATGTGCCAAAGGAGAAGCGAACAAAGTTGGAGAACAAGGCTGTGAAATGTATCTTCATCGGGTATAGTTATGGTGTGAAAGGATACAAGCTTTGGGACCCTGTTGCACAAAAGGTAATTCACAGTAGAAGTGTTATTTTTAGAGAAATTAAGTCTCCTTCTGTTACATTGCAGCCAGAACAAACTAAAAAAGAAGATGTGATTCAACTTCCTTCTACACCTGAAAGAGTTGAATTGAGACCCCTAGATAGGCAAGAATTTGAGGAGAGCTCGTCTAGCTCTGAATCTTCAGAAGAGGAGGAAGAACCTCCAACTCAGCTTGTTCGAAGGTCTACAAGACATAGACAACCACCTGAAAGGTATTCACCTGATGATTGGAGATGTATTTTTGCTCTGAATACTAGTGTGGATGAACCGAAATCTATAGAAGAGGCATTAGGTATGAATGACGCAGAATCCTGGAAGATTGCTATGGAGGAAGAAATGGCAGCTTTGAAAAAGAATGATACATGGGATCTTGTACCATTGCCTGAAGGATGAAAACCTGTTGGTTGTAAATGGGTGTTCAAGAAAAAGATTGGTTCAGATGGAAGCATTGAGAAGTATAAAGCAAGGTTGGTTGCAAAAGGCTACTCTCAGGTTGAGGGTGTTGATTACGGTGAGATATTTTCTCCTGTTGCAAAAATGACATCCATTAGATTTTTGCTTTCTATTGCTACTGCTTATGATTTAGAGGTTGAGAAAATGGATGTGAAAACTGCTTTCCTTCATGGTGATTTGGAGGAAGATATTTATATGACACAGCCGGAGCACTATGTGGTGAAAGGCAAAAGTAATTTGGTCTGTAAATTGAAGAAATCTTTGTATGGCCTCAAACAAAGTCCTAGGATGTGGTACCAGAAATTTGATACATATGTGTTGAGTTTGGGATTTGAACGTTCTAAATCAGATCACTGTGTTTATTATAAATCTTATGGTGATCATTTCTTATTCATTGCATTGTATGTTGATGATATGTTATTCATTGGTAAAGGGAAAGGTATGATTTCAGAACTGAAGTCTCAGCTCGCTGCTAAATTTGAAATGAAAGATCTTGGTGCAGCAAAGCACATTCTTGGGATGGAAATTAGAAGAGATAGGGTGAACAGAAAGCTATGGCTAGGCCAGAGTAAGTATGTGAATTCAGTGTTACAGAGGTTCAACATGCAGAATTGTAGACCATTGAGTGTTCCTTTTATAGTTGGAATGAAACTATCTATTTCAGATTGTCCTACATCCCCATTGGAGATGGAAGACATGAGTAGAGTGCCTTACCAGAGTGCGGTTGGAAGCTTGATGTATTCTATGGTCTGTACTAGACCAGATATTGCCCAAGCAGTGGGAGTACTTTCTAGATATATGTCTAATCCTGGTAGAGTTCATTGGGATGCAGTCAAAAGAGTCTTCAGATATTTGAAGGGTACTTCAGAGTATTCTTTGTGTTATCATGGTAATTCAGTTGGAGACATGACTTCCCTTGATATCCATGGTTATGTGGATTCAGATTGGGCAGGTGATATTGATAGCAGAAGATCCACCAGTGCTTATGTGTTTACTTTGTTTGGTGGTGCAATTAGTTGGATGAGTAAGCGACAGGCTGTGGTTGCTTTATCCACTACTGAAGCAGAGTATATGGCAGCTACTCATGCTTGTAAATAGGCCATTTGGCTTAAGAGACTGTGTTTGGATATTGGAATAAAACAAGGTACAGTGACAGTTTACTGTGATAGTTAGAGTGCAATTAGCCTAGCTAAGAACCCGACATTTCATGCCCGGACCAAACATATTGATGTTCAGTATCATTTTGTTAGAGATATGGTCGAAGATGGTAGGGTGAAGCTGGTTAAGGTGGAAACTTTGATGAATGTTGCAAATGCTTTAACTAAGGCTGTGAGCACAGAGAAGTTCAGATGGTGTTCAGAGTCTATGGGCCTTATGGCCCCTAGCAATTGATTCATTGTGTTGACATTCCCTTCTGCTCTTGCAAGGTGTTCAACAAGTGGGAGATTTGTTGGGAAAAATGGTGTCTCAACCTTGCATTTATGTGAGGTTACTATTTATAGTAAGTTTTCATTTGAGCACGAAATGGTGCGAAACTCTCCCTGAAGCTTCTGGTTGGCTAGATAAGCATTCCGGTAAAGTTGCATCGCAAGGTCACAGCTAGTTTTGAAGATATTAAAGTTTTCGTCTTGGAGGGGTGCAATAAAATGTTTAAACTTAATTTTGGGGACTTTAGAGGCTCCGAAATGCCCTGAAAAGTGGCCGTAACTGGTGAAGTGGGTTACAAGGTGATAGAGCACTTCGCGAGCTTTCCGACGCTTCAAACGATTCGTCAATCGGACACCCGGTTCTCAAGTTATGGCCTCCAGAAGTTTGTACTCCTGAAATAGGAAAAATAATTTGTATCGGATACATAAATGAGCTGTAAAGGGGAGCGACACATGTTGATGTGTGCTTTAACATGTCATAAAGCATCTAGAAGGGAGATAAGGTCGGCTACACCTTATTGGGTGGTTTTAGCCCATGGTTTTGTAATACCGTTTGACGGTTTCCTGTATTGTATCTCCTATTTATGAGGTGTGTGAGATAGAGGTTGTGTGTAAGAGTCCTATGGCTATTGAGTTGCCTCTGAATCTCTGATTAGTGGTACTCCTGCAAAGAGCTTGCTCTGCAAGTATGTTGTAATCTGTTTTTGATTGCTGAATAAAATATAGAGCTACTTTTGGAGGGTGGGGTTTTTCTCCCAAAAGGGTTTTCCCCACGTAAATCATTGTGTTGTGGTATGATTGCTATTATATCTATTTCTATTTTCTGTAACTGTTGTAATGATTTGAAAAAGTTTTGCATTACCCTCCTCTCAAGGTTAGTGTAGGAAGTTGTTTCCGCTACTTTACTTCCTTACAATATGTTCACAAACATGACATTGATACAAGTTAGCATATAATTGTCACTGATAATAACAAATTGTATCTACTAAACACAAAATAAAATAAACACACATGTACTCGAGGCATCTCTTCTTCTTCTTCATCTTCAGGTATACTAGGTGTAGTCAATAAGGATGTGAAGCCAAGAATTCTTTGTACATATACATAACAAGTATATGAAACTATCAATCTATGTCTAGATGTGTATAATCACTATAAGTTATTTAAACTATTCATTCAATCATATTTGCATTCAATTACCTTTCCCTTGTCTCCAACTGCACTACCAGATCCTAAATCACACAGCCCCGCACTCATGTTGCTTGTGCCCTACAAGAGTAAAATAAGATATACATGCAAGTTATTACATAATCTAATTAATACCAATATAAATGATGAGCATGTATGTACAATAAAATACACACAACTAGGTGCAATAATATATGTACCATCAAGCTATCAAGGCCAAATGAAATGGCCATCAAGGTGCCCTCCTGAATTTGTGTCAAATCCTCTTTGGTCATCAACTGTTAAAATAGACCATGTAAATAAAAATCAGTACTTAATATTATCTAGATTATAAATATTGATTTAAAATATAGAATGAACTATGAAAATATAAATCTTGCCACTACATCATCAATGTATGATGAAGGTGCCTCCTCGCCTCTAGCATACGAGGACTCCCCAAGGTATCCTCCAGTCTATGTCATAACATTTGGTGCATCGTGCATCTCATGCACCTCATAATCTTCATTGTGCACAAGAGGATCAACAGGTTGTCCAACTAGACCCAAGCATACGTGCACACACGTGACATAACTATGGGGCATGGAAATGTGTGGAGCCGAGGAGGATGTGTCAGTGCCACTGGATGCACCGCTGCCATCAAAAGTAGGCTGAGCTACTGACCCAACCTGAGAAACCAAAAGGCTACTCAAAGAGTGAATAGCCGATATGGTCTTTGATGTTGCCTCACAAATGATATCTGGATGATGCACTGGAGGTCGGGGATCAATAGGAGGAGGGGGGACATATGGGCCTTGGACTACTCTAACTGCCCCAGGTCTATTTTGGGGCATACCTAAACCCACACCCTGGAAAGGTGGGATGTCAAAGTAGTTCACATTTTTTCCTAAAACAAACTCAGCATACAATTTTTTTATGAAGTAGAAGGGGACATCAAGATTGTTGTTGGGTGGTTTGTCAAAAACCATCCACCAACGATCCCAAAAAATTTTCACAATACCATCATTTGTGCACCATTTAATAGAAAGTTTTATTTTTTGGGGGTCTACAGGTTGACTAGTATGGGGATTCACAAACAATGTGGGGATAGCGGCTTTGGATATCTCGAGATCCTTGATCTCCTTATAGGACAATCCATCTGCATATTGTTCCCTCATAGAATCTCGCCACAAAAGAGCGACATTGTGCTCCTCAGTGATGGTTTCCATTCTCTTTATGATCGACGTGAGGGGATCAAACATTGGGTTTAGGCAAGGGATCAAACGATAAACATCTACAATCCCCCTCAATTGGTTCAAATTTTGTGCAATTAAATCCTGAATTGAGGGGGGGTTTGGCAAAGGAGGGTTTGGTTGTTGCGGTTGTGGCTGATCAATGTTTTCATTGTTATCCCCCATTTTTAACCTAATTGAATGTAAACAATTGAATTTAGTTAACAAATTTGAACAATTTTGTATTTGATTTAAAAAATCCTAGTTTTCATGAAAAAAACCATATTTTCAATGAGAAAACAAATAAACATTAAAAAAAATACAAAAATTGAATGAAAATGATTGAAAACAATAAAAATCCTACCTTTTAATGTATTTTTTAGCAAATTTGAGTCCAATAACCAGATATTGTGTCCAACCGGATATGAGATTCCAAAAATATCGTGCAGCCCATGGGTTAAAAATAACTCATGGGTTGTCACATTCTAATTATACTGTCTTAGAAAATTGGTCGGATATTCAATTTTTATACTTAAATTATTTTAAAATAATATTATATTATATAATTTAATAATATATTATATAATAATTTTGGATTAGCCATATCTATAGGGAAGGCAATGGAGAGGTTGACAGAATCTCTAAAATGGTGATTGTCGATGGTGACCCCCCCTTGGCACTTTGATTGGGTCTTTCTGACTGGTTTGTTATCCCAGATGAGCTTCCACTGGTTGATATGGTCCGATTATCTTGCCAGTAATGGTGCTTTCCGATTGAGTTTGTCAGTTGTGGTCTCAACTGATTGTCTTCTCCTTCTGGCTGATATGTTTCTCCGATTAACCTACTGATGATGGTGCTAACTAGTTGTATTATCTCCATCGGTTGATATGGACTCTTGACTATCTCACTGGTGGTGGTGCTCACCGGTTGAGTTACTTGTCAGTTGCATTCTCTATTTCTCCTTCCGGTTGAAATGTTTCTCTGATTGACCTACTAGTTGTATTGCCTCCCCAGTTGGGCCTCTATATCTTTTACTTAACCTAATGGTCGTGGCCGGTGGATTGATCGACCGATTGATTTGGTTCACTAGTTAAGGTTTCTTCATGCCATCGAGACGTGGCTCTCTACCGTCATTATTGGTCTGTGCCGGTTTGCGCCCTATGGCAATTGGACATGTGTGAACTTTTAATTGATATCTAGTTATGACTAGATCCTATCAAGATATGCATATAATTACTTGATGGATAAAGATGGTCGACATTAAGTTGATGAACTTTAGCTCAGAAGTTGATTGGACACTGTCACTTCACATGTGTGTGTATTCAATAGGCATGAACTACTTGCATGGCGCTTGTATCCCTTGGTTTGATGTCTTGCTACTTAACAAAGGAATGCTCTCATTTTCCCATCAAACATTTTCATTCTTCGCTCAGTGACTTGCTATGGAATCCCCAATTCTCCTTGAAGCTACTTGTCGACATATGGCCTTCCTGGGCGAAATCACTGACAAACGTTTGCAGGAGGTCCTCTATTCTCGACACCCTCTTATTCTTCACAGCCTTAAAATGATACTGGGGAAGGAATTCCTTATGGATTATCACAGGTACAGAGCCAATGCCGATATCCCGACCTTTTTCCTTGCAATGGTGATATACATGGGGACTAGCAAGAAGAGAGCGAAGCTTTTAACTCAAATGGTGTTTAAACACCACCTGCTGGGGGAAATTGATACCGCGTTGGACAATATTGATGGCAACCTGAGAATACCGCTTCCCCAAAATTACTATATGTCCTTGGGCAATGGGGCGGAGGTGAGAAAGTTTGTGATTGTGAACTCTCTGGACTATGATTCTCTTCAAGAAACCTGGCCTGCCATTACTAGGAATATTGAATTTCTGTTTAAGGCGGCAGGCATTCAAAATGGCTTCACATCGAAATGGAGGGAAAAATATCTTCGAGATGAAGGGTTAGCGAGTGCAGAAGGATTTGGCATTTTGGAGAATGGTGATTTGGTTGATGGCAATGTCTAGGGATTCGGTCTTGGCGAGGAGTGGTTCCCAAATGACTGCCGACTCCCTAGGGAGAAGGCTGAATCAGCGGCTCACTCGACCTGTTGGGTCTCAAATCAACAGATTGGATAGGTTCTAAGGAAATGCCAACTCCTATGACCAAACCCTCCAATTGACTTGGCCAACTTATAGAGTGAACCTATTTGGTAACTAACTCTCTCACTTTAGGCTCTGCAGGACCTAGGCGAGTATACCTACTCACCAGTTATTCCTTCAACTAATGCTTTTTATAGCAGATTTGGTGTCTTGATCTGACTTCCTCCTATCTCAGAATGGCATAAGTTCCTAGGATGGAGATATAGCAGACGAGTTCAAGATTGTTGTTGTAGAAGCTATTCGATCTTGGTGGTTGAAACTTATATATGTACACTATTGCTAATTTGTCCTAGAATTCCTAATCAACTATTCCCATTATTTTTTATATGAAAATATGAATTTATGGGTTGTGTTTTGTAACTGACCAGTGCCTTTCTTTGTTGTTTGGGCTACAGAGTCTTTATATTTCTTTAGGACTTATTGTGTAAACTTATGAGACAATTTTTAAACCCACCCCCTCTCGATGAGTCTGTCAATTACTGTTTCTTATGAGCTCTACTTCAATGTCTTTATTGTAAATCGCTTGAATGGATTTAACTCTGACCTTAAGAGACCATCCAAGGAAGAAATACGAGGAACAATTACAATTCACAAGTAAATCTTTTATTCAAATCTACAATATAAAACATAGAGTTTTACTGGAAGAACACAAGTAACCTTATCTCCTTTTAGATAATATCACAAGCAACTGCCTATAGAAATATGCAGTAATCCACAACATATACACAAAGGAAAAATGATTGATTGTTTTATATATATTCGCAAAAAAATGGTACAATAGTATGCTTGAGGCTATCTTCTACTTCTTGTTTCTCTCTTCTCCCCCTCTTTACATTTTATATCACACATATATATGCGGTTGAATGGTTTTCATACCCCTTTGGGTGAAAAGACACCCCCCTTTTAAATAAAAATAATTCCAAATCCCGAAATTGCCTTAGTTTATGTAATTAATTGTCACTTTACAAGTTGTTTAGGCATATTAGGGGTATTTTAAGGCTATTTTATGGGTATATAATGGATAAATGGTCTTTAAATGATGTAAATACCCCCTTTGGTGCTTCACAGTCCATTTTTTATGCCCATTATTGTGTTTATGTTATGGTTTCATATTGTGCAACAAATATAAAACATATTACTTATACCTTGTCTTGGAATTATTCTTATTCCTTGTCTTGGAATTTGGAATTCTAAAAAATTGCAAAATTTAGGGTTCCAACACGACCTATGGCACTGAATGTCCAATAATCCTAGATGCGGCTCGTGCTCCTATGGACGATGACTCTGAAGACTCCCATTGATTCCAGTTGTGTCACCTTTCTCATGTTTCTCTGTTTTCTGGTTATTGTTTTTTGTTTGAAGGCCTCTGGCCGGTTCTGTTATCTACTTCCAACGGTTGTCGACTGGTGTTTTGTACTTGTCCAGCCTCCATTGTTGGTTTCTTCTTGTATAAGGAATAGAGCTAGGGTAAGGGGTTTTCTTCCCGGTTCTTTCCCCCTACCGCTCTCACTGAACCAGGCCTTGTATTCTCCTATTTTGATTAATACAAGGGTGTTGCCCCTCTGCAGCTATTTACTTATTTAAAAAAAATATTATTATATTACATAATACGTATTATATAATAATATAATAAAATATAATATAATATAATAATATATTATATAATACATACTCTATAATATATAATATTATATTATATTATATATTACATAATATATAAAATATAATAATATATTATATAATACGTATTATATAATATATTATTATATTATAATATATATAATATAATATATATAATATAATATATTATTATATTATATAATTATATAGTATATTATTACATTATATATATTATATAATATATAATCTAATATTATATTATATATTATGTATTATATAATATATAATCTAATATAATAATATATTATATATTATTATATTACATTATATATTATATAATTTATTTTTTAATTTAAAATTACCTATAAAAATCGGATATCCGATTTTATCTGATATTCGATGTTAATCGGATATCTGATTTTATCCGATTTGCTTAGGTGTTTACCATGCCAAGGTGTACTGACACCCTGGCCAATCAAAAATTCAACACGGATTTTCGTGTTTTTAGGCGAGTGAAGAAGGCTATTTTTTCACATCACCACTTTTTGGCCCCCCATGATCCTGCACTAACCCACTTGATAGTCTTATTCATTCTTTTTATTTTTCACACTTTTGGTCTTACTTCAAAAAGTTTCCAAAATCAATCTTCTTTTAAGGTTCCTTCATCAAATTTGAGTCTTGAGTTTCTATGGATTACCTTTACACATGGGCTCTTATCTATTTTCTCTTCAAAAATATTACCCTTGCCTTAACTAAATTTTCGCATGGATTGCCACATTTTGTCTTTTGACCTCTGTCATTTATTTATGTAACAAGCTTATATTGTGCTTATCAGTTGGTTTGCTTGCATGCTCTTTTGAAAGATTCTTCATTCTACTCATTGTTTGAGGAGAGGTGATATGTTTGTGTATTTTGGAGACCTCCATGCCTCTTTATTTCCCTTGTAACAATCCACTTTTATTTATCATCCTTCATATAGTTGTTACTTAGGGCTTATCTGAGGGTCATTATTTTGCAAGATTGCAATATGTCACTTATTGATGGAATTGACTTTTTATTTATTTAATAATATTACGACAAGCTATTCCCTATCTTTTGAACTATCTTTTAGATCTGGTCATTTGTCATTGTCTCTTAGTGATTATTTATGATCACCCTTTCATTACTTAGAGATATGCATTTGTATCTTCAAATCTACCCCCTATGACAATCATCATATAATTAACTCTCACAATGAATATGACTGTTATTTAGACTATTATTTTGTTTCTTGACACTATCTACCTTGGCATGACATGCCACTACCATTTTCTTATGCTCCATTAAGTCCTTACAAGTATAAACACCTCCTCGAGATTGTCTTTTCAACACCTCTAAGTATTTTGAATAGAAAAATGAGGGTATATAATTAAACATAAAAAATAGGATTTTTATAATATACTTATACCCTTGTTGAAAATTCTCATTGGCAATTGTTACTATCTTCATGTCATGTTGCTTCATTGTCAAGGAGATTTGGTCTGAAAGAAAAACTCCTTTCCACATTTCCCCACAATGTAATGAGTATATGGACTCCCTTATAATAGTGTCGTACTCAACAAATCTTACCCCTATCATTGAGAAGGTTGCTTCCTTTGGATTGTCACACTATCATTATAAAAAATCCTTTGGATGCTTGACTACAAACTATATTCTAGGAAGTGAGTTTAATTTAGGAATACAATCTTCTCTTATGTTTGTCCTCCCAAACTTTCTATGCAACTCACTATGCATTATGATCACAACCTTCATCTTTTGTTCACTAAAAACTATCCTCTTAGCATTATATGAATCTCTTTCTTTTTCAAAGTTTGCAACTTCTAACTAGAACTCTTCTATATTACTTTAGGTTTGTATCACTTATCAACATTAATCTTACCTACACAAACTTGCCAAAAGTCATTACAGGATATTTTGTTGCACATTATGACTACACATCCTAGATTCTTTGTCTTCACTATGCCTTTTCCATGTTCATTACTTGGTCCTCTACCCTTTCTCTAGGGCTCTCAAGTTTGGAAATTCTTGCTTTGTTCTTGACTGTGCTTTTTCTTCTTGTTAGGCCTCTTAACACAACACTCATAAACCCTCAGTCTCCTATAAGATTTACATTAGTAAAAACGTATCTATGATTGTTCTTTGATAATTTATGGTCTTAATGTTTGGGCACTATACTTCAACAAGTCTACTGATACTTGACGAGAGCAGATAATGTCCCATTTTATGCCATATTATATGCCTTCATATCGATTTCCATATTCCATTTCTAATGTCATTTTACGATATTATGTTGCATTTGATTTAATATATGTAAGAAATATTTAATTTAGTTATTAGATAAAACATGTGAATAAATAAATATGATTGTATGTATACAACATGCTAATTGTGAGCTGCAGAGCTTCCTATCATTATGCAGAAAACCTTCCTGTCACTCTCTAGCCAGGAACTTCTATATTTTACCTTTCAACCAACAACTTAAATATGGTGTCAACTTCCACTATGGTGTTGGTTACCTGCTGACTGTGTACCAAGTTTAAATCAGCATGAGAACTCGTAAATGGATATTTCTATTTGTTGTCTATTTTTATTCGTCATTATAACAAAATAGCTTGAGATTGCATGACTCTCTTTTAGTTGCCACCTCAACATTGCCAGCAAATTCAGTGGGAGATTTATTTGTTGTTGGAGGAAACTAAAATTCTATCATTTCCTATTTCCTAGCTATGGGTGTAACAGAGTTATTTTTAATATATGCCTAGCAAATAAAGTTTCATGCAAACTATTCACGTGTAGTTTGTTAGTTGTAAACCCAAACAAATTAGCTATTATTGTACGTAGCTATTATAGCTTGCAGCTGTATATATATCATCTTTAACACATATTATGAGAGGCAAAATATAGTGTGTGTAGAATTCTAAGGAAGAATGTATGAATTGTATTATTCAGAAATATAATATTATTGTTCTGAGTTAAGCCTGCAAGTTTTCTGATTGTTTTCTTCAACTGACCAATTGGGAGGAAGGGCGCCCACTCTCAAGTTGTCAGATGAAGTGTACATATTTATTTATTCTTTGTAGAGTATGTTTTCATGTTTTATGATAGTAATTGATTACGTTTTGTATTGTTACATTTCTGAATTTGATCGCGTATTAATGATCTATGTTTTATTTTGATGTTGTAGAATTAATTACTATGGTTTTCACATCTAATATTTGTTGATTAAGTTGTTGCTTCAGAATTTACTACCAAATTGTTGCCAGGAAGTGACATTTCCTGTCACTAGAGTTGTTTTGATTTGTTGTAAGTTTCTTTTCATAGCTGCATTCATCTCCACTCATCTCAAAACTTTCACCCCTTGTGGCATATAGTCTTGATACCTCTCATAAGTTTACGCCTCCAGATTGACATGTATAGACCAAACTGAAATTCCATTACAATGCATTAAATATTTTTTATTCTTTACCCCAGTGTTGGCCTATCAATACTCATTATTTTCTTTTGTTCACTATGTATCTTATAACTTTGCCCATACATTTAAGACTTGTACCGTCTTTTAAAAGATAATTAAAAAATACTTAAAATATTCAAGATCACTATCAAAATGACCTCATAATTATCCTTTAATTTTATATGTTCTTGATATTAAAAAGAAACATAAACAAGGGTGTTGGCCCTTTACACTAACAACCCACATATAACATTAATAGTAACAACACTTAAATAGTAATCTAATAGAAACATACTTAAAGTAACCAAATAGCATAAACAAGTGAAATTTCATTATGACCTCTGTCATACAAAAAGCACATGAATTGCTTATGTATTTTTTATAGGAAGTTGTCTTCTGTGCATGTGATTTATGGTTTCCTTTATACATCTCAGGGAAGATAGTCTCATCTCACTAGTGTTTGATGGAACAAAAAAGACAAAGTTCCACATTATATTCAATCAACCTTGTTGTTTAGTGGTCTTGAGGTTAGAAGATATTACAATATTTTGGTGATCTAATAGAACATTAAAGACATGTATGATCTCTTTTGGACACCTTGGAGAATTAGTGTCACTCATGGAAGCAAAAAAAATATGTGCAACTTACTGAGAGTGTAGAAGATTGTAAAAAAAGATTATTTCATGCTTGTGAAGACTTTAAATGATACCAATCATCTTTAATATTGGCTACTTTATGTAAGAAGCTTTTCAAAGGCATTTTTCTATAAAAAGGAGATGCTGACAAATCTTCATAATATGACACATACCTGGTATAACCTTAGACAACTATATTATCCTCCTCTAGAAAGACTCAATCCTTTCCTTGGAGTGTGATTTGTTCTTCTCCTTGATTCAACATGAATTATACAACTGTTTGATCCCGTAACATGTTGTAAAAGCTCCTAATAACTCCACAACATTGGTAAAATTTGTGGAAATCAAAATGCAACTTTTATGCCAACAAAATACAGATTTCAAACATCTTGTACTATGTGCCCTAAAAATATCTCAAGAAAACTCACCGTGAAGGGCTACATATGTTTTTAGCAAAAAATAAAAACTTTCTATCATGTTCATTCCCGTCTTGACACCCAAGACTTAATGTTCACATAAATTATCACAACTCACATAGCTATTATGGATGTGAAAATAGTTATTTGTTCAAGTTTGTTTGTTTGTATTTAGAGTTGTTACAACAACTCATTATAATTAGGAAATTCGTTTAGAGAGTTTCCTATAAAATAAGATCTTAAAATTGTATAAATCTGTAATATGCATTGAACGAAGATATTAAAAATGAAGAAAATATAATATTATTTTGCTTTCTCCATTCTGTATTTTCTCTCATGGTATCAAAGCAATACAGATTTTGTGCCTATTATTTTGTGAATTGGAGATGCCTTCCGTTTAGGAACTGCAATAGGAGTTAAGGACTCCTATTCTATTGCTTTGACCGGTTGTCACTATCAAG
The DNA here is from genome assembly GCF_030272615.1 of Cryptomeria japonica. Classification (NCBI taxonomy): domain Eukaryota; kingdom Viridiplantae; phylum Streptophyta; class Pinopsida; order Cupressales; family Cupressaceae; genus Cryptomeria; species Cryptomeria japonica. The sequence goes on along the minus strand of NC_081411.1, from coordinate 446,210,045 downwards.
TATATTTGCTTGATTGGCCATTGTTCTTTCGAGGCTCGTATTGGAGATTGTTCTCTCCATTTCCATATCACTGATTTGCACCATCGGCCCTTCATTGAAATTGCCAGAGAATGAAGGAAATCATGTAGCATTGATGGATCGTAGAAGTGTCCAAACAAATGTCTAGAAGATGCATTGTTATGAAAGTTGGATAAAATAAAGCTCATCCACAATGACTTAAAAATCTACCATCTCTAAGGTTGCTTATACTCCTTTGGCACTTAGCCGTAGATTTAAGTCCGTCGACAACTCTTTTCTTGGCCTTGATCTCTATTAAGATGTGAAAGAAGCTTAATATTTGATGATTATTGGTGATCCAAAATTTTAAAGCTTTTAGTAGATCAATATTAGCAGAGAAGCGCTTGTGCAAAGGTGATAAGGAGAGAAGTCTCTCGCATTTGTATTTTTAATGCCAAGTTTTGAAATCATGGGCAAAATTCTTCATTATAATTGATCAGATTGCAGGATATTTAGAAGTGTGTGAGACTTATTTTTCTCAAGGAGCTGGCACGATTGGTATAATTCACCAACGTGACCACCAATTGCAATGCTCTGAGAAGGAGTGAGGAGAACTGGTAATACAGTCGCCATTTGATGTGAGCGAGGCAAAACCCTTTGCAATAAAATGAATCACCAGCTGAAGCTTCTCCTTAATCTTCTTCTCGGGCAGATATATATGCAAGCCTATCGACTGGTTGCCTCATTTAGAGGCACGTCTCTTGTGGTCACTCCATCAATAAAAGTATTGTTGTAAGTTGGTTTATGATATTTGTCCCTTTTGTCAAGTATCCATAGTTTTGACATTTCCAAACAAGTCAAAGTCATTAGTAAAGTCTTAGATAGTTAAATTTCAACTGGATTCAAATTGTTATTATAGGTATTGTATGTTGTCAAATTTAAGGTGTAGCTGGAGTTATTATGTGTAAGATTGTTAGATGTTTTTGAGTCTTGAATAAGCAACATCTATAAGTTAAAGTTTATTTGTGTAAGAGCTTCAAAAGTCAAAGTAAATCGATTGGAGGTAAGAGGCAACGAAGGAAGGAGGAAAATCAGTATACTCTCATCAATCACCAATGACGGGGCCACTAATAAGCTCAGGTGGCATTTCATTTTCTATTCTTTTAAGTATGGTGTGTAAATGATGGAAAAATGATTGTATTAGGGAGCAAATGATTGTAGAGGTCCTCTAACTGCGGTGATCCTCTAACTATTGTACTTCGTTGGAAGATGATCTTTTAATGAATACGTTCATTGGAAATGGTGATCATGTGTAGCAAGATTTGGACAACAAGATTCAGACAGTAGTATGCAATATGATATGATTCATTTTCCAATGTTCTTGATTGTGTGAATAAGTGGAAATTTCACATAATGGGAGGGAATATAACATCAATATTCCATCTCTAATTGTAGTGAAAATTTCCTCTGTTGTTGGAGATCAAGTGACACAATCATCAACAATTGCTATGTGTAGGTTATTTTCTTATGTAACTTTCTAGTGTAAAATATTGTAATGAACAAAAGCAATAGTGTAATGAAGTTCATGGATCTTGAAATGGTTTGTGGGAGGATCTAGAAAACCACGTGAGGTGAATAGATAAGGGGGTTCCTATTCATGTCCAGGTTTGTGGTAAACTTGTGTGAAAACCATGAAAGTTTGATGGGATATACCTTTCATTTTAATCAAGATCATGACCCACAAGAGTTGGGCTTACTATAGATAAAGGTTGTGAGTTCTTACCATGTTCACACTAAGGGGGGGAATGTTAGGAAATTAAATGTTAGTGTTAACATAAGTTAATAAAGTGAGTTGTTATCACAACTTACATAGCTATTACGGATGTGAGAATAGTTATATATTCAAGTTTGTTTGTTTGTATTCAGAGTTGTTAAAACAACTCATTATAATTAGGAAATTTGTTTAGAAAGTTTCCTATAAAATAAGATGTTAGAATCTTATAAATCTATAATAAGCATTGAACAAAGATATACAAGAAGAAGAAAATATAATATTATTTTTCTTCCTTTGTTCTATATTTTCTCTCAGACTCAACCTAGCATTTGATCTATCCAAACGAGATAGGCATCCATCCAACCGGGATGGGAATCTAACCATACGGGTTAGACATTTGTCCATACGGGATAGAGTATTTCATCTATCCAATTTGGGATAGGCATCTATTCAAAGAATAGGAAATGCTCTGGCTAGAGACTTTGGACTCATCGAGACCATCTGGGTTCTAAGTCACTCTTTAAAGACTACACTCCCCTACTAGGAATGCACTGAGGTTGCCGTCTTTAGGAGTATATAAAAAAAATAAAAAAATAACAAGCTTGAGTTCTGCCTCAGAATTTGGCCTAAAGCCTCGGGAAGTCAAGAGAATCCATACGGGATCCCTTCCGAACCCTTTGATTGAATGACCAAGGAACTTCAAAAAAAAACATGATCAACTCATCCTTAACCAAATCCTAATCCCCATCCCTGAACGCCTGAGTACAAGGGACAACTTTGTCCCTAGACTGCCTACATACCCGTTTTGACAAGGGATCAAGGCGTAGAGTATGCAGTTCTGGTTTCTAACTATGGTTTAATGTAAACTGTATGGTGGGTATGCAACTCTTTCTAGGGTCAATGTCCCAAACGATTTTCTCTGTGGTTGCTACCCACGATGGTAGCTCTATAGCAAAAAGGCTCAAGGTGGCCTTCTACTTGTGCCCTAAAATAACTAATCCTATTTTCTATTAAATACGTCACCCTTAATCCATTTTCATCCACCAAAAATTCATCAAGATAATCAATCTCCAAACATCACTCACAACCCAACCCTAATGGGGTTTTTCTAAGGTTTAACTGAGCGGATGTAAATTCAATTAAGATTTATCTTTTTAGATTATCAATCCAAGGGGGATTACCCACCCCTTGGATTTTAACTTCCAAATGACCCTTATTTATCCTCGACGATTTAGAGGGACGATGCCACATAAGCCATTATTGCAGCTTTATTAGGCGTTAAGTGTATTGGTTCAACATGATGACATTACCCATAAGTGTGACCCAGAGGCACCATAGATACCGAATGCTGCTAAGGTTTTGGGTTTCAACTCCTCTTCTTTAGTTGTCTAACTAGGAACTAAATTAATTTATGAAACTTAAATAACATTATACTAAAACAACTATGAAGATGAAATTATTGCATCTAAGGAATACTTGTTTCAATTTAAGAAATCAAGATATAAATTTCACATAATTGAAAGGAATATTTGTAGGTAAAAATAAATAAATTATCTATTAATATTATTTCTTGAAGAGGAAAGACTAATAATGAAATGTAACTTGCATGACAAACAAACAATTATTCAACCCCTTGAAAAGTAACTTGCATGATAAACAAACAAATGTTCAACTTCTTTAAATAAGATTTTTTTTCTTCTTTTTTTACTAAACATTAAATCATTTTGTACAAATTGTTTTAAGGAGACTATGAATTTAAACACATCTAATTGGAAGATAAATTCTTTTAACTTTTAATACTTAGCATCTAAATATGTACATACTAAACACTCATCTAAATTATATACACTATATTAAATAATTCAAAGAATAAGGTTTCCACTTAAATAATAAATAATTTAAATAATTTGAAGGAACTTATATTTCATTCAATAATAAGAAAAATGTTTAATCAATAATAATCTATTTCATATGTTATTTGATCTCTTAACTACAATCCATCATCAACATATTACTTATAAATACCCCCTTATCCATTTATATCCCAAATATAAGGATTTTATAGCATTTAAATAATTTAAATGTAAATTCCTATTTAAATAGTAAGAGTGTACATAATAAGGTTACAAGTAAACTTTACCAAACAATTTCCCAAATATAAAAAGAAATAAATTCTTTTTTTTTTTTAATAATTTTTTCAAACACTTAAATTAAGAATATTTTTTTTAATGAATATAATTTAACAATTGATCTTAAAATTTATAGCTTTAATAGGGAAACTCAAATAAGAAAGTTTTAAAGCTTTTTAGATAACTTATTAATTATCAAAAGGGCAATTTTCAAAACAATTTTATCCTATCATTCTAAATTTTAATCCTGAAGAAATTTAAATAATAAGTCCGGTTAAATCATTGGTTCAAGACTATTGGTGTAAATTAAAATTAATTGTGTTAATATCTATTTATAAAACAAGCAATTAATTTAATATAGTTACATATGATAAAATTAATTTTATACAAGAGAACATAACAACCAACCAAATCAATGGTAAAGTTACTAATTAATTGGTTTTTACTTATTTTATCTAATTTTATGTTTATCAACAAATATATTACTTAAAATTTTTCTTAAATAAATCCGTCTCACAAAATTGTTATCTTAAATACCCTCATTACATCACACTCGTTTAATACGAAAAATAAAAGATTAACTTAAATTTATATTAATTGACCATAACAATTAATATTGGAATCTAAAAGATGGTAATTATGACCAAATTTATTGCCCTTTCTATTTTCAAATTAAATGGTCACAAATTACATATTAATGGTCTTCTTAATTTAATGAAATAAATAAATTTTAATTAATTAATTAATTAATTTATTTATTTATTCTTTTTTTTTTAACTCTTAACCAACAGAAATATATATATACATATCTATTTCTCCTTTTTATTTCTTTCTTTTAACCTTTAAAATATAGGGAACAAGGGGTTCCTACATTAATGAATTAAAATAATGTGCATGTATTTGTTTAAATATAATTTTTATTTTTGGATAGAAAACTACTAACTAATTGATCAAAAGAAAAGTAAAGTATACACCATTTTTTGAGAAAGATGAGAAATGTAACCCTTGTATTATATAACCAATTTTTTTTTTTAGATTTAAATAGAATATCAAAATCCTTTTTATTTTAACTACATAAACTTTTTCATAAAAGAAAACAACATGCATGCAAATATAAACTCTTCCCTTATTTTCCCATTTTTGAAAAAAAAAACATAAAAATAAGAATAAAACAAGAAAAGGAGATTGGAACCTGGATCTGCTAAATGATTGAAATCATTGTTGTTGAATTGACTCTCATTCCCCTGCAATCTTTCTTAAATCCTCTTCCTGTAACCTAGTAAGATCTTCTCCAAAACCCCTAAAATCCTATCTCATACCGTGTAAAATGTTAACAAAATTTCTCCTACAACTAACATAATTCAAAAACCATTTTCTTAAAAAATCAAAGACTACTTTTACATAAAACCATGAACTCCCCCCTTCTTGAAAATCTTGTATTCAATATATAGAAAATGAGAGCCATTTCCCACTACACGAGAATTAAATGATTCACATATTCTTTTTTTTTTCCAAAATAAATCTATACAAAAGTGGGGGTTACATGCATATAAAATTTGAATTTGAAATTCTTTCATGCAAGACATAATCCTTACAACTTGTCATAGTGGCGGTTACATTTGACCATGCATTTTGAATTAAAAAATTCACTTCTAGAATCTTCTTATTTCTCCTACACCATGTGCTCAATTAGAATATTGGGAAAAAAATAATTTCCAATTAAATTATGACCTCACGTGTGAGTCACCACTATTCATTCTTCTTTTTAAAATAATTCCATCATTATTCAATTTCTCATCTCCAACAAACATTGCTCATAAAATTGATAATAATATTAATAATAGTAGTAGTAACAACAACAACAACAACAATAATAATGATAATAATAATGATAAGTTTTATCAAGGTAAAAAAAAAGGGTTATGACAGATTACTTTTGGCAAGTTTGTGTAGGTTAGATTCATGTTGATAAGTGATGATAAACCTAGACCAATAGGGAAGAGTTGTAGTCATAAATTGCAGAGATTGAGAAAGAGTTTCATATGAAGCCAAGAGGATAGTTTTTAGTGAACAAAAGATGAAGGTTGTGATAATAATGCGCATTGAGCTGCATAAAATGTTTGGGAGGAGAGACATAAGTTGAGATTATGTTCCTAAATTTAACTCATTTCCTAGATTACAGTTTGTAGTCAAGCATCCAAAGGGCTTTTTCTAATGATAATGTGATAGTCCAAATGAAGTATTCTTCTTAGTGACATGGGTAAGAGTCGTTGAGTGTGACACCATCATAAGGTACTCCAAATACTCATTATAGTGTGGAGGAATGGGGAAAATAGTTTTCCTTACAGACCAAATCTCCTCAACAATGAAGCAACATGACATGAAGGTAGTAACAATTGTCGATGAGAGTATTCAACAATGATATCAGTGTATTATGAAAATCCTTATTTTGATCTTAGATTATACCCTTGTTTTGTTGTTCAAAATACTTAGAGGTGTTGAAAAGACAATCTTGAGGAGGTGTTTATATCTATAATGATTGAATAGAGCATGAGAAAATTATAGTGGCACGTGATGCCAAGGTAAATAGTGTTAAGAAACAAAATCATACTCTAAATGACAGTCATATTCATTGTGACGGTTAAATAGATAATGATTGTAACAAGGGGAAGATTTGAAGATGGTGATCACAAAGCATCACTAAGAGACAATAAAAAATGACCAGATCTAAAAGATACTTCAAAGGGCATGTAATAACTTGTGGTAGTGTTATAAAATGAATAAAGAGTAAATGCCATCAAGAAGTGACATATCATAATCTTGCAAATAAATGACCCTTAGAATAACCCTAAGTAATAGCCATATGAAAGAATATAAAGAACAAGGGACTGACACAAGGGAAATAAAAAGGCATGAAGGTCTCCAAAACACACAAACAACATGTCACCTCTCCTCAAACAATGAGTGCAATGAAGAATCTTTCAAAAGAGTATGAAAGTAGTCCAAATGATAAGCACAATGAAAGATTATCAAATAAAGAAATGACAAAGGTCAGAAGAGAAAAATCAAAATCCATGTGAAAGTGCAGTACAGGCAAGTGTAATATTTGTGAAGAAAATAGAGACAAGAGCCCATGTATAAAGACAATCCATAGAAGACTCAAGACTCATAGTTGGTTAAGGAACCTTGAAAGAAGACTACTTTTGAAAACTCCTTAAAACAAGACCAAAAGTGTGAAAGACATCAAGAATCAATAAGACTATTGAAAGTCTTAGTAAAGAGAGAAATATGCAATGCTAACAAGCCAAAATATGACAATGACAATCTAATGTGGGTAACTATCAAGGGTGTTTTAGAGTTGAAAAATACGGTGAGGAAGAATGGTAGAGACAATCCTAAAAATAGGAAGAGTGAGTAATAACAATCATATGCCCAAAAGCTATCACAAGGTACAATTTTTGGGAGCACATGAGAATGTTGATAGAAGGATTAGCAATCCATGTACAACATTTAGATAAAGAAAACATATAATGGGGATGGTTATTAAGATTCTAAAATGCCAATAAGCATATGTAACTTTGGTATATGAAAAAAGACAGACATAAAGCAAAAACATCAAGAGATGAGAAGCATAAAATAATGAGACAATAGTACTCAAAGACTAGGATAGTCACTTATGTTACATAACAAGACATAAGCTTTAATGGTGCACAATGACAAGAGTTTTACTAGGATTCATGTCTTTTGTAGTCAAAATAACATTCATAGAAACATTGCTACCAACAAAATGATGGTGGAGAGTAGTTTACAAGGGACTAGCAAGACAAAGTCAACTTTCCTCATGTTCAACACCACTTAAGAGTTTTTTCAGCAGTCAAGTGATGGAGGACAATTTCCAACACTTGAGGATGACCTTTGACTCAACTAAGCAACATGACACTTGTCATGGTCCCTAGAAAAAATGTTCCAAAACTTTAGGAAGCTATTGAACAACATATAGTACGTGGGGGGAAGGGGGGGGGGGCGGGGACGGGGGTGAATTAGTGTTCCTATTAAAATATAAATTTCGATTTAACTTTTTCAGATTTGAATAAGAATTGCATATAAACTAATTAATATAATCTTTTAGTATCAACAAGTATGATGAAAAATAACACATCAACATACAAAACACAATACTATAAAAAAGTCATGACACAATGATTTCATGAGTGGAAAACCACCATGAAGAATAAAAACCACTTGGAAATACCTCACTGGCTTAATATGCAAAAATATTGTTTACAAAGCCTCACTGGGATACATTCAGGGCATCAACCCTAGAAGTATTAACCCCCTTGCTCATTCAGGAGCATCAACTCCAAAGAAAATAAACTGAAAGGATATGCAAAGTACCACTCTACTTACATTGAAAGAATTGGTTATAGATGAGTTCTATAACACTTTAATAGAAACACCTTATCTCTCCATATATAGTTTCACAATCATATAAAAGCAACAATATTTGCCCTTTAATACAGTGCACAAACTGAATCCATAAAACTAAGATCACATAGACAGAGTTTGAGATCTAATGAGATTCAAGATTACAAATAGTATGGATATAATGTTATACACAACTCTGTTTCAGCAACATGGTCATATTGAGCATATAAAGATAACTATGCTATAATACAATCAAATTGTTTTTATAAAGAAATGTATAAACCACCAAATGAAATATCACTGTTTCACAATGAAATTTTTCGACCCCTGAATTGATATGTCACATTTCACAAATTTTATACACAAAACCCTTAATAATTTTTGCAAGCAATCTGATACGCTTTATATACTATAGTAAGTCCGAACCATTCTTTTCACACAAAAACCCTTTTTCAAATTCTAACATAACATAAAAACCCTTCACAAAAAGTTACTCATTTTTCACACACCTCTTACAGAAAAATATTCATTGCATACATGTTCAATCCACTCTTTCGAGAAATGAAGAACCCTCAAATGTAACAAAAATTGTAGAGCCTTAAGTAAAACTGTCATTAACAGAACAATAACTTAAAAATTGTCGCCATTCTCCAACTATAAAGAAAAACTTCTTTTTGAACCCATCTTGTAACAAACCAAGTAACCTTCGTATACCATTGTTAAACTTTTCTCCCATTTTCAGATTTAACAAAGTAAAACAAAATTCATTTACTAACTAAATCAGGAATGATGTTATCAGTTTTAACTGCTATAAATTTACTTGTCTTCCTCTGTTATTCCATCTCCAAAACGTTGCAACTGTCAAAGCCAGTTCCCTAGTTTACTAGGGTTTCAACAATGAAAATGTTTCCAAACAAAATTGTTTCCTTTGATGTCTTAGGGCATCATGATACCTTTCAAATGACAAACAATAGTAATGCCTTTCAAAAGACCCATGCTAATGTGTTACAAATGATAATGTTTCCTATGCACCCGTGTGCAAAATGCCTTCACAAACTTTAGGTCATTTGCTAATGATGTGGTCACTTTGGACAATAATCATTAAAAAAAATAATTTGGCGTAGAAATGAGTGTGCACAAAGACAAGAACATAATCTTTATAATGTCGACAACCAATATGCCCATGATTAACAAGATATATACATCACGACTTAATGTCCAAGGTCAAATGAATCATCTCACTAGCCACTTGAATATGCCAAGAATAGCATCCAATCACTTGTAAATTATAATCCTTTTTACATTAAGTTATTAACAACTTAATTACCTTGTAAATACCAAGTCACTAATAACTTATCAAAACAAAAGTGATAAGATATTAATGCTTTATTAGTGCCAAGGATAAATAAGATGCAAATGTCTTAAGTATAACAAGGTTTCACAATTGTATCAAATGATAAGATGTAAAATGCCTTATGAAGAATTAAACCAAAACATATTAGAATGGTGTATCTTGTATACCTGTTCTATGCACATTGGATGAGTATATCAGCAACAAACTGAAATGAGTATATATATCAGAATATCTGTTGATATCTGTTTAATGAACAATTCCATCAATCACCCTAAAACAATAGCATCAACATCAATGTGTCACAACCTCAAGCAACCTATCCAATATGTCATACCATAGTGACCATATATTATATCAATGTATCATGATGACTATTCTTGAGAACCTAGAGAACCTCTGGAAGACCCATCCTGATAACACTTTTGTTACTTGGCATCCAACACAAACCTTACAAATGTAAACAACCTTTTTGAGATCAATGACAAAACCTATTCCAAGGGTCAACAATATATTGTGTGAAATCTTAAAACTAGTTGATGTTATCTTGTGATATATTGTTTTATCCATGATTTCTAGTCCTATTACTATTACCTTTATGTAGAAGTAAATGTATTTGCAAATCATGATTTGTGTTTGCTAATTAGTTAAATGGTTTAATTGTGTGAAAAAATCATGCACAAATATTTCCAACTCCTAAATGTTGCTCTAGATGTTAAACTTGGTTATGAAATACTTGTGCAAAAACATCTTAATTTCTAGGTTGTGTATGCTACAATTTAAGTTATTGATCATATTGTGTACATTCTAAAACAAAAATGTAGGTTTCAAAATCATTCGGTGCATCACTGTCATAGATATAGGTTTCGTTTTCAAGTAGTTTTCTCTCCCTTTTCCCAGTAAAGAGTAGCTTAGGTGAAGTGCTAAAAATAACCAACCTTGTTTGGAGGTTGACCTCTACCATCAGAGCCCACACTTTGAGAGGTCTTCCCATGTTTCAACAGGTTGCTAAGTTGATAGCTCAACAAGAATGCAAACCTTGTTGATAACAATTATTTGCATTCTTGAGGACATATCTAATTGTGTCAAAATACCTCACCTATTACATTTCAATTTACAGGTAAAAAAATTAACCTAGGAATAGTTGCCCATCTTTACTTGTACTAAGAAAATGTACTTAACCAATCATTTTAACCTTAAAAGCAGTTTAATTTGCTTCTGCAATTAGTTTGGAATTTTGTTAAATAATTATCTTGCAATTGTTCTCTTAGTATTTTACCTATAGTCAATTCATTTGTATTTTATTAACATTTTTCTTTTACAACCTAAACATTTCACATTATTGTTTGAATGCCTCCACTGCATACACAATTTCTTCAACTCTTTCCTTGCATAAAGAGCTCTCTATAGACCATTTTAAACCATGCCATAAATTTTTAATCAACTATGATAGATTTTTAGACACTGCCTGAGCAATGGAAAACACCATATATCACTCCAAGTCCTGACCAAAGACATTTTTGAGAGTTATAAGTCATCAAAACACATAAGGTGGTATTTTTATCAATAATGGTGTTTAAATCATTTTAGGTCATGGTTAATGTTGTAGAGATATTTTAAATCATGGTTGGTTCATGAGAACTCATTGTTGGTCACTTTAGAGCTTGTTGGGTGAAAGATGCTAACTAAGATATTGGCACAATTTGATTTGTTGTGTCTCAATACCAAACTTTGACCAACGTATTGTAACTCAGAGTTTTAATTGCAGAGGTTTGAGTTTGATGTGTTTTGGGGGTTTTAGGAGATAGAATGAATAATGCAAATTGGAAATGCAAGCAAGAACAATTGACATCGACTGAAAAATAATTTTCAGAATGACTAATTTATTAACAACTAACAATTGCATGGAATTAAAGAATTCCAACATTAAATAGCCAAATTTGGCCTACCAGTGGTCCAACGCATTGCCTGGAGGCTTCATAATTGACCTTATTGAATAAGAATGTTGCTACAAGAGCTTCCAAAGTGCACCAACAACTCCAATGGGTTTTATTCTCTTAAACAATAATTATCAAAAACAAATCTTGCACAGATAGATCAAACCGTTGTTGTTCTAGTCTAACATGAATGTTATGCAATAACAGGCCATGATCCATGAGGAACAAAGTACCCAACAAGCCATCATCTGGATCCCATACCAATGCGAGAAATGCAGCGCCATCCAACCGCTACTCCACTCTAATATCAACCTCAGTACCCCCACGATGTAACCACTCATCATAGGTCTAGTGGATGAATGTTCTATACATGTCAATGCTAGGATTCTAGGATAATCTCAACAAAGATCCATCATGCATATGTTGTACCCCTCTGAACATAAAAGTAAATACATACTGCCCAAGCATCACAAAGAAGTCCATAGCAACAATCCTGGAACTTGATATACTCTAGTGTGACAGAATTAAAAACATGCTCATCCATCGCATGCAAGCCTCAGTGACTCCCGACCATACAACTATCTGATCTATCCGGGTAAAACTGATCAAACATTTCAAACCATGAAGCAACATATGGAAGTCTATGTGAAGCAATGTACCAAACACATCAATACTTGGGTCCCACATAAATATATATATCCTAGTATATGTGATGTAGAAGACGAGTATCATATCATCACCATCACTAGCACATAACCATTTGTGTGTAGGACATCAAAAATATGCGGGTGTGATATTTTGCATGCTCAAATCCCAATGCCAATGGCCATCCTATCTCGCTATAATAACTCTGACCAGCAACATGAATGATGGCAAACTGGTCATCTAGCCAATGCCTATCAAAGAATACCCGAGAGCAATACCCCTCAATAATCTCATGTTGAAACACTAATGTAATCAATGCCAAACTTGGGAAGGGTATATGGCCTGGTCAACTATCTGTCCATAAGGTGTTGAAGATCACGGAGTCACTAATCAACAAGAACATCATTTCCATGTCAAGAGAATTGGATGATAAAATGACCAATGGAGTATGTATGTCATACCTACTCAACAAAGTTATCTCTAGGGTAACAGCTCCACTAAGAGAGACATCAATAGGGCCACTACCGACATCATGAAGATGATCCACTACATATTCTGCATCTGGTAACACGTGACCCTCAATACCCATTGAGTCAAAAGGAGTGATCCCAATCTCCAAATAAGAGACACTGCCAAAATCATCATGTACCACGACAATAAGGCTATCCTCAAAATCACCCGATGCAACAGATGGGCCTCTACTACTCTTTGCTAAAGAACTCATCCCATATATGTCATTTTCTCTAGTCAATGTAATGGATGTATCCACATCCTTCATGTGCTCACTACTTCTACCAGTGGGTGTATGCTCATCATTAGTAAATGTCATAGGAATCGGAACTCTACCCGTGGATGGTGAATATTGTGCCAAACTCAACTCCACGGTAAGTTCCTCAATCTAAATTTGGGACTCTTGAAGGGCTATCTGAGTGTTCTTCAAGGAGTCCATGGCGACCTCAAGTTCATATGTGAGCTCATCAACCTCCTCTTCCTTTCCCTCTAAAGCATCATGGTAGATTCCATCAAGCATGAGAAGATGATCTATATCTAATAATAGTCGTAGATAATTTCTCTTCATTACCCCAACTACTTCTCTCAGTGCCTAAAATTATGCAAGGGAAAGCCCACCATCAAGGTGCTCATATGTACCTAGTGTCCACAAACAATATGCCCCCAACTGCTGAACAACATCAAATTGTTCTAAGGCTGAAGCAATCATGCCTTCGTTCACCTTCAGTTGCCCTGCCAAATTATGAGGATTATGAAACTCATCACCCCCATACAATTTTCTTGGTTTTTCATATGTACTATGGTACATGAGGTTGAGCCACCATCACTATTCGTTTAGTAAACACCTTCTAGTGTGCTACCAACTTCGCACAAATCCTCATCAAGTGTACTGCTATTATGAACCTCTTGGGGAGGCTTGAATGACATGCTAGAGGTTGCTGATTTGCCAAGTTCAACATACACCTCCCCTATCAAGATAGAATCACACACATATGTCAAACTCTCCTCGGAACCATCACCATTAGGTACATTTTTTGATTTGTTCCCATTCTCTAAGGTCTGATTTAAAAAACCAGACTCATTATGACATGTATCTTCAATGTCAAAAGCATCAGTAACACCCAAACAATGAGTATTTGCATTAGATAACCCCTCACAACCATAATCCTCATGTACAAAAGCATCTAAATCATGATTATGCTCAGTAGTAAGACTGTTGTCATAAAAGTCAGGGCTCCTATGGCTTGTTTTCCCCTTGCATCCCTCTTGTTTAACACTCATATATTGTGTGCCAATTGTAGGAATCCCTCCTACAACTTCCTCCTCGTGTGCCATGACCTTTGAATCATCATTGTGTTCATATGAAGGACTAATGTTATAAAAATCACAATGGTTGCCATACCTTTGTGACATGTTTTTCAACATTCATAGGCACCACTTCATCCCTTGTAGCATGTGCATCAAATTCCTCATGGAGATTTTTACAAACCTCATTTATGGATGAGTCAATCGGTTCTTCTCCTTTTCTTTGCAACTGATATGAATTCATAACATATTCAGCTTCATTTGGAATACCCTTAAATTGGGTGAAGGTAAGCATTTTCTGTATCTTTTTTGGAAGGGAGTAATACCTATGATAGTTTCTCATGACTGTATCATGGAATGCTTTAATAGGGGACCTCCTCCTTGTACTTTTAGATGAAGTTGTACCTCTAGAGTATCTTGGTTTATTCTTACATAACCCTGTCATGATGATTCTTTTTACTATCCAACTGAAAACCAAATCCAATCACACCAAGTGAATGCAATTACCACCCCACAGGTTGGCAGGATTAAGCTCTAATACCACTGAAAGATGCCAACAAAGATATTGGCACAATCCGATTTGTTGTGTCTCAATACCAAACTTTGACCAGCGTGTTGTAACTCGAATTTTTAATTGCAGAGGTTTGAGTTTGATGTGTTTTTGGGGTTTTAGGAGAGAATGAATAATGCAAATTAGAAATGCAAGCAAGAACAATTGACATCAACTGAAACTAATTTTCAGAATGACTGATTTATTAACAATAACTAACAATTGCATGGAATTAAAGAATTTCAACATTAGATAGCCAAATTTGGCCTACCAGTGGTCCAATGCCTTGCCCGGAGCCTTCATAATTGACCTTAATGAATAAAAATGTTGCTATAGGAGCTTCCAAAGCGCACCAACAACTCCAATGAGTTTTATTCTCTTAAATAATAATTATCAAAAACAAATCTTGCACATATAGATCAAACTGTTGTTGTTTCTTTTAGGCCCCTAAAAGACTTCACAGAAATTGGTCAATTTTCCCCACTGATTTGCTCATATCTCTCTCCAAGGTCATCATATTCCTGAAAGAATGATTCTATTCTTTATTCCTAATGCTGACAATGAAATTTGCACAAAAAGTCCAGATGTAAACCCTCCAATTTATTTTTTGTGAATCCCAGGCAAGAAACAATGGTACGACTGGCCCTGGAATGGTATGACTAGCATTCAAGAGTGGTGAGATTGTTGTAAGTAACCTCTAATTGGATTAGAATTGTTGTCCATACATTCTTCTTACTGTCTTAGCTGAATAACCTCGCAATTTGGTCCTTAGATGACCTAAAATAGCTTCTCAAGGTACTGATATACTCAAAATTGTGCCAACTAGGTAGAGGCTACGTCCAACCTGTGAAGATATGGGAGATTTCATTCCCAAATCCTTGTAATTACATGTAGATATGAAATTGCAAACTTGCTCCAACTATGTCGATGAAGAAAATAATCCAAGAATACCAAGAATGAATGCCAAAACAAAAATATAATAGCCTCCAACCCTAATCGAACTCTTCCATGGCATCTTTTTAAGATTCCAAAATAATCTTCTTTTCTTAAGAGATACGCCCAATAAGAGGGTAATTTCATCTTGATTAATTGCCCACCTTTTAAACATGTTTTATTCACCTAGGGGGCGAACAAGGCAACTTTATAATAAAGTTACTTTTAAAAACATAAAGTAACTTATTAAGTCACCTTTTTATTAACTTTTTCTAAATTTACAAAAAGTAACTTTATAACATAAAATTATAAAGTTTTATTATTAATGGCTCACCAAAGAAAAATTTGTCTAAGTATTTATCCCTTTTGGCTAATCAATCATCCCTCTACACTGTGAATTTCCCTGTGGAGATGGCTAACAGGCAAAACTATGCAACTGAGTGATCACAGGAAAAATGGGGATATTACACTGGGTAGTTAAAAATGCCTAAAATTCTCTAAAAAATTATCCCAAGCCACGGGAATTGCTTCAAAAAAGTTTTGGGAGGTAAAAAAGTTGTTTATCCTTTTGCAAATGCATTCAAAATTCCACCCCAAGATTTTCCACATCAAAACCTTTATTTCAACACTTAAATACCTTTGAATAAGAAAAAAATTCAAAGAGGTCCTTCAAAGAAGGGAAAGAACAATAAATAGAATTTGTACACGAAGGAAAAAACCTAGGCACAAATCACCATCCAAATTGCAAACAAATTAACCAATAGAAAGCCCATAGCCCATCTTGTTCCCACAATGAGTTGGATTTGGTTCATTTGTTTAAAATTTTGATGAAATGATTTGTATCCTTGTGTAGTAAGACTTCACAACTTGATTTGATCACCCCTCTTATATCCCTATCAGTAGCCATGCTTGCAAAGCATGTGTACAATGTAGACTTTATTTTATTCTCTACTTCACATAAATATAAGGTATTGTTTAATATATAATACTTAAAAAAGTACTTAAATAATTCTTATTATTTAATTAAACACCTTTTTCACTTCCTCACAATAAATCAAATAAATAAATTATAAATATTCATTTATATCTATTATCCACCTTACACATGGATAAAATAGTTAAAATATAATTTAATTAGGCATATATTTCCTCAACAAAATCTAAGAATATGGGACCTAAAAACACTTGTCCTTATGGTACCACTATTCCCTACAACAAGCCCAAGATTCTAGCTTCAGTAGATCCACATGTATATATAATTAAAAAAAGATTTTAAATTTTTTTTTTATAAAATAGTAAAAACTCATTAAAAAAAAAAACTTTCTTTTTTTTTTTCAAAAATAATTGTCTTTGTTTCAAAATTAGATGTTTTTCTCAAATTGATAAATTTTGTATGGAATGTTAATTTTTTGCAATTTTGTAGTTGTCGGAAAGCTAATTCAGATGCTAGCCAGGTCGTGGAGGTAATTTTTTGCAATTTTTTTTTCTTATATTTTAGGTATAAGAATTCACAGTTAACTTTTTGTCTTGAAACTTAAAATATGCATAACTTCTACTTTTTTTTTATCGTTTGTTAGTGATTTAAAAAAAAAAAAAAATCATAAAAACCCAAATGATCTATTTGTGCAATTCATTTTTGTATGAGTCATTTTTCTATTTTTGACCAACTTTTGTGTCCAAGTCTCTTTCGGTTGTCCAAGAGTTATCCTTCAAACTACTAACATAAGTGATTTTATAGGACATTGTTGAAGACCTTGTTTATAGACATTTTCTAATTTTGTGTGCTTTGTCTTTTTTGTTTGCTCACACATTCAAATTGGGTTAAAATTCACCTACACACTTCAATTGAACTTAATAATTTATGTGTCTTTTAAACCCCAAGAACACTTACATATGCTCTCTACTTGCATCTTGGGGTGACCTTGAGGATCAGAAATAAGTGTTGTCTTGTTTCTCTTTTTAGGGGTTTTTTTTTTTGAGTTTCATCACCCCAAGGGATGACCTCAACTCTAGTGTTCTGATAAACTATAAATATCAAGGTTGAATCAAAAGACATGCCTCTTAGAAGTTGTGATTTTATCATTTGCACTAAGCCCCCAAGAACTTTAAACCTTAGAAAAGTGAAGGAAAAGGGTGGGTTATCCTCTTCTCCCAACTATTTGACTTTCTCACATTTTTAGATTCATAGATTCAAGCCTTATGTGTCCTTCAGACATATAGAGGATATCCCTTAGATAAGCCTTGCAAAGCCTAGTTTAAGACCTTTTGACCATTTTTCCTTGTGGTGCAGTGTTGTTGAGAGGGAAAGTGCTCACATTTTGTCTCCATGTGGTGGGATAAAGCTTACTTTGGGCAAGGTTAGTCCTCCAAGGTAAGGAGTGTAAATTTTTATATGACCTTCCATTCCCTAACTATCAATTTCATGTTGTACATATGATACTAATTTGACAGATGTCACAATTCTCCTAGAGTGGAGACAAATATTAGCAACACACCTTTTATTCACTAATTCTAGGTTTTTTGTTGTGTCTTTTTGTATGTATGTTGTATATACCAAGTACTTGTTTGAAAGCCTTCTAAACCAAGTTTGAGTCAAGTCAAGATTGAAGTCTTTTTGCTTGGTTGAAAAACATATTTCCCTTTGGTGTCCTTGAAAACATAAATGTTGAAGCCAAACTTTGGATAGCCATCACTTACTACAAAACATTTTTAGCATTAGTATCATCAAAACCATAACCGAATATTTCCATATCAACCAAATTTCCTATCCAAATTAATCACATCCTTTAGTCATAACCCACTTTCTACATTTTCACTCACCATAACCTTGGCTATAATCCTAGTCAAATTTAAGTCACATTTAAGAAAAAAATAGGATACCTTGTTCATTACATCATCCCTAGAAAATTACTATTCAAAGAAACCAATCCAAAGCATTGTAGGAGTAAGCTCAAGATAGTCAATGTTAGCTCTCTCATTCCCAACCTTTTGCACTCGCACATAGTAACTATCAATGAAATTTAATCCATTGTCTCAGATGTAGGTGGAAGCTAAATATAAGTAATGGCAATAATCTAGTGCCCAAACATGCAACCAACACCCAAATTGGTCAACCAAACCCGTTATCCATTCTATTTGAGACCCAAAACTAACCATGGTAGTGAGATGATTGGATTGAAATCATTCAAATATACAGTTGTGCAAATCTAATATTTCTAGATACAATACCCATAGAAAAACCATCATTGCAATACTTGAATTACCTTGGCCAAAAAATAAATTTATGGTCTTTCCCTTGGCTAGAAATGTCTTCCCTAATGCCTCCAATTTTGGTAGAATACCGTCTTACTTAAAATCTCTCTCCAGTACGCTTGTAGGGACTCAAATGGACTCATATGAAGATTGAAATAAGAGGTAACAACAACATAATTTTCACCATTTAGGTTAACAAAAACTCCACAATATGCTTCTTCCATCATCATTAGTTGATTTTGTGCTTAAATACTAATCCAAAGGGCGATTCCACCATGTTGTTGTTGCACTACTCTAATTTCATGTGGCTCCCACCAAGAGTGCATTGGATGACACTTGTAGATTCAAAATGTTTAGTATCCACTCCATCAAATTGTAGACTACCAAAGTACTCTTTATCTTGTGGTAACCCCTCAAGGACAACCATCAAACTATAATGGTCTACTTCATCATAGTCCTTTGTAGGAAGCAAGACACCAACAATCATGGGTGGCCCAATAGACAAGTCAACTTATTCATCCTCATAATTACACACCACACTTGGATCCCAGATCTAATTCATGTCATCAAGACCAAGAGTCACTACATCATCCAACTCAAATAGTGGATTAGCTAAAGTCAAATCAATATTCATTACAAAATGGGGATTATTAATAATCTAGAAAACATTCCCTCTTTGCCACTTAGATTGACTATCCTATTGTTGCATATCTAAAAATGCCAATTTAGGACACTACTCTAAGTCAAAGTATTGGATTTGGTCAAGCTCTTCAATCACCTATTTGACTTCCTTTATTCTTTCTCTATTTTCTTGCTCTTTGAATTGATCAGTGACAACAAGTCAATTTTTTTGTTTCTAGAAGATCCATTTGCATATTCTACAAGGTCATCATAGTATCCTTAAGCTCTATGATGAGCGCACTAACTTCATCCTCCTTTCCTTTCAATGCATCAACATACACTACAACAATCTTAAAGATTTGATCCTTGTCTAAAAGTAATTGCAAATAATCTGCATCTTCTTGTAGAGGTCTTCAATGATTTAGTGATTGTCATCAAAATATACTAAGGTTACAAAAATCATATCATCGATGACCTTCAGCTGATTCTTCAAACTTTGTCTCAAATCCATCATTTTAAAATATATTTTCTATTTGTTTCTCCAAATCAACCTTCAGTTGATTCTTTATAATATGTGTCTCAAATCCATTATCTCGAAATATATTTTATGATTATTTCTCCAAATTAGCCCCTTGAGTGTCATTTTCTTGGCATATTTAAGACTCAAAAGTTTTGATAACCTCTTGCTCAATAAGAAATTCATCATCCGGTGCAATATATTTGAGTTCATAACATAAATTTGCTTCCAACAATCTATTGATCTTTTCCATTTCATAATTTACCAAGTAGCCATCCTCAATTATATCCACTTCCTCATAAAATTGGGACCTTCCAAGTTACTATTCTTGGCCTCCAAAACACAATCATGCACAAGTGATCTACTGCTAAAAATCACACATGATTCATCAAATCCTTCAATGGTGTTGTCAATATCATCATAGGCCTCAACTTCCTTGATGAATTGATTTGAATGCATGGTCAAGGTTGCTACTATGTTGTCATTTTCAAACTTTACTCATCATATGAAGATATCTACACTGCATTTGATTCCCGAGACTCTAACAAACTCTCTTCTTGAGTTAGGCCATCTTCTTCAAATTTTGTGTACCTCTTCCATTTCTTTGTCCTCAACACCACTTGGCTGCAATAAATATTTTTCCTTACTAGCTCCATCAACGTGATTAGGTGTCCAAGCTCTTGACATGTGAAACAAAGTTTCTCTCTTCTTATTCGATTCTTTCTCTTTTTGAGAGATCTTGTAACCTTCGAACCCAATGAAATTAGTTCCTCTTCAATCAACTATTTTTAAACTTCTCAATTTTTTACTCAACCAGTCTTTTTGAGAACTCATGAGCAATAGGTGAGACATCCTACTTCTTCCTCCAAATGGCCAATAATCATGATTGCAACTACTTGCAGATATCATCATCCCCATTTAAACTTAAGGACAAAATAGTTAGCATGCTTATTTTCATATTTTCTAAATGGTGTTTTATGATTTTGGTTAAGAAGCATTGGAACATTTGAATAATCAAATCATCAAACTTGAGATAAATCATAATGACACATGAGCTAACCTTAGTCATAACTTCTAAAATCTTATCTTGCTTTTCAAAAAAAGACCTCTGGTATCATCCCAACCATGAAAGCTTCAAATAATCAAATTTACAATCTTCCTCATTATGTCATCATTATAGAGTGCTACAAGAGTTGTTAATCTTGTGATCTCACTGAGACAAGAGGTGATTGCAATTCTTACATTAAACTTAGGCAGCAATTCTTTTGATTTTGTCTTATTTCCCTTTGTCTTCTTGCTAGCTTCAAATAAATGTTGACTTGCTCAAGGAAAAGATATACCAATCCTGATAGACATCACCATGTCATCCCCGCGTGTGTAGAATTTTCAAAGGCATTAATTAGTTTAAACAATATGCTCTTACCTTATTTCTGCCATCCAACTTTTACATTGCTCTTTATTCTCACGATTCCAGTTGATAACCATGGTGCCATACACATTATCAAACATGTATTAATTGTTTAATGACCACGACCTCAACCACACCAAAAAGGGAAAATTGAGGGAATCATTGTTTATCACTTTCTCATGCATAGTAGTTTTGGACATTTGAGTTTCCATGAGACTTGGAAAAAAGCTTGCAACATTTTTCCTTATACAAAGCTATGCCTAAAACTTAGAATATTTGCTAAACTCTCAAGTTAATACTTTCAATATGAATAACAGACATCACTCATATTTGCAAAGTTTGGAACTCAACTCTAACCTCATAAATTTCCGTAGAGAAAATAAACAAGCTCCCAATCTCTTGGATATTTCCAAATGAGACCTTCAACCCTCTTTAATAACCTTAAGAAAAACTTATAAATACAATAAATTAAAATCACTTTATATAATAATTTATTCTTATTGTTAAAAAAAGTATCTTATTTAAATATTAAATATTTTGAATCATAACGGTAAGCAGACTCATCTGTTGCCTACCCTAGCCTACCCATGGTAAACTATGTCATTTAATTGGAATCTCATAAACAAAAAATCATTAATTGGAATCAAAACGGTAAGCAGACTCATATGTTGTTTACCCCAACCTACCCATGGTAAACTATGTCATTTGATAGAAGTGAAGTGGTTTAGTTGGTTGCAGAGTTGGCTTTTGAGCTTATATGGAAACAAGACAAATTTAGAGATTGATGTCATTCGGTTGGTCGATGAAATGATTGGAGCTTTCTCTCATTCCAACATGAATTTAAATTTGAATTTTTAACATTAAACCATGCCATATTTAATAGAAGTGAAGTGCTCTTTAGAGTTATTGGGAATTTCTATTTGTCGACAAAGGTGGTCTTCAAGGTAAAGCTGCATTTCTGGCTCCCTCGGAATAGGTTCTTTATGCAAGAAAGAAAAGCCGATTTTTAAGAATTGCGCCATCCTTTTCAATCAAGAGCATCTGGCAGGGTTTTCTCTTCCCTTCCCCAAAAAGGTCATAAATAAATTAGCTGGTGGTTTTTTTTCTCTTTATCCCGACAAGGGGATGGCAACTTCTAATTTTGATAGGTTCTCTTCCAAAACAACAAGACTACTTTCATTAAACTGGCATGGTGACCTGTATCCGAGCTAGAGATTTTTTGAAGATCTGTAGTATGTTTCTTGGATCCTGATCCCTTAATGCCTCTTGCATTTAAGGCTACTTTCTTTCCCACTTGCTTGAAAGGCGAAATGAAGGGGAGGATGAGTTAATGCTCTTCCTGTGGTACACTTAATAGTCATTTCAAGTTAACTCCACGTAAAGTTAGCAAACTCAAATCGAGGACGACGGGGCATCTCAAGGGGTTAAGATAAATAATGCTCACCTGGCCGCAGGATTAGATTGCCTCATCAAAAGAATTTATCATAAAGATGCCAGAATTTATTCGAGTGTGATGTCTACCTTCTTTAATGAAGGAACCTCATTCATTTCCATTTATCTTTAGTTCCACGTCCTTAATTTTTTCATGATATTTTCTCCTCTAAGTTGGTTGGCTTTTCATCGATAGCAGGTTTTTTACTCCAGACTTGGCAATGGGTGAATCCTCCAGGATTATCATCAAGCTATTTCTAGACCCTATTTCATGCTTTGGGGTGGACACTTCGATTCCCTTAACCAGCCCCGTCCGTCAGTGTTGTTTCAAGGAAATAATGGATTTAAGAATCAAGTGAATTCTCTACACGGTAAATCCCTTGGTTATATTGGCTACAAAAATGGTTTTGGGGCAGGGCCATTTAGACATAAAGGAATACTATAGAGACAATACACAGATTTCGTCAAGGTTTGTTGCCTCAGTCCTTGATGCAGGCTTCTCAAAAGTCCCCACTACAGCCCTTGCTACTGAATTGTTTGAGCCCAAATTGCTAGGAGGGCTCGATAAGGTTCTTTATTATGCTTTTCCTAGCTCTAGCGTACCGAGGTTGGCTGACATTGAAGTTGCCCATGAATCTGGGGACACTGTTAACTTCTACCCACTTCTACTGAATCTCAAGGGACCTGCCTTGAGAAAACATAGACAAAATGTAGCAGCGACAGTGGATTATTTGAAATGGAGAGTCCTATCGGACCGGTCTGAAGACCCGATCAAGGAGAAAGATTTCAAAGAGTATGCCATTCTCAACAACAAAAAACAACCTCCCTCCCCATCCAAGTGGAGAATCCCAAATAGACACATTGAATACTAGTGAGAGTGGTGGTAGTGGTGGTTTGAGTCGTGGTAGAGGTTGTGCAGGTGGACGAGGCCGCAGTAGGGGTCGAGGTCGTGCTTCAAGGGCCTAAGAATGTTGCTGATTTTTTTTTAAAATTTGAGAGATATACTTTTGCTCTTTCTTGTCTTCAAGTTTCATATAGATTAAAACTTTCTAGTTTAAGAGGCTGCTAGAAGTCTCTTTAGTTTGATCATATTGATCATAAATTGTTTCATTTTTTGTGGCTTTAGCCTTTATCCTGGTCAGCAAGGACCATTTTTGCTTAATTTTGTAGAAGGTGACTTTTCCTTAATATAAATCTTTTGGCTTGCCTTTATCGATAAAAAAACTAAAAAAATTGACACTTAGTCACTTTATAAATAATTAATTAAAATTGTCTTTTAGCGTATTTTTTGAACAACTTAAAATTAATTAATAATTTTTCACACAACCATCGAGAGTATGAAACTAAAGTGTGAGGGTGTTGACATACATGGGTGTTCACCGAAAATCCAAAAAATGAGACATTACATATATCAGCTGATAATTTATAATTTATATTTAGTGTGTTTATATGTAATTTTTAGTTAAACACATTACTCTTGTATGAAATAGATCATATTTTGACTAAATCAATCTACATTAGATAGTGGCAATTGTGGATGAGACTTTACAACAATTAAACTTTGGAATTTTGAAAAATTTTAACAATGATTTTGTGCATCATCTCTAGCTATAAATTAGATTAAATATAGTACTACATAACTTTACATTTATACAAATTCTTTAAGACATAATTAGCCTCAATCACTTTCTATATAGCAAAAAAATTCTTTGCAAACAAATATGTGCTATCAATAAATATGATTTTCTTCAAAAAAAATTTCAACCATATTCAACATCCGATTTCACATTACACAATTTATGCATGTACATACATTTTTTATATTTATTTTCTATTTTAAAACATAATCATACATGTATATGAGATTTTATATAAATTCTATTACATCTATATTATTGTGTGGCATTCTACATTGACTTGTAAGCTTAATTGCCAAAAACGTGACGGTCTCCCGTCATTTCGCGTTTCAATGCGAGAAACACGTTTCTCGTTTCTAACTGCCATTTCCAGTAGGCAAATTCATTTGTAGGGCGCTTTCGATTGTTTTCGATTTGTCTCCACCTTGCATGTCAGACTTCATGAGATATTTACCACTTAAAATAATGCACTCTTTCACTTTATTTTCTACCAATTATTATTAGTGTAGTAAAGTAATTGTTTTTAACAAATTTGACAGTAAAGTAATTGTCTTTGTATTGAAAAAACATTGACATATTGATTTTTTGGGCATGTGAAATCGCATGTTTCATGGCTTAACTTTGGATTAACCAGGAGATGCAAATTATAGTTTTCTAAGTCATGTTAGTTACATTAAATATATAACTTTAACTAACATTAATTATACATCCTCATGCAAAATATCTCAATATAAATATCTACGATTCATGTAATGCAATATCTTAATAATTTATCTCCCAATATAAATATCTACGGTTCATGCAATGCAATATCTTAAAATAATTTGTGTTTATCTTCCACTAGTGTTTCAGAATATCAAGGTGAATTTTAATGAAACTATATATATATAACTTGCATGTTTATAGATATATACACATTTCTTATATACAAGAATATTTCTCATCACGTTGCCATTTCCATTGCGTTTTTGGTTTCTCATTTCTGGTAACATAGCTTGTAAGGCGATATTCATGTATTGGTGGGATCAAGCTTAAGATATGACTCTAGTGCCTAGATGAGTTTTCAACATGGACTTGTCGAGTACTCACTACAAGTTCCTTTCTTGCAACTCATTGAAACTTGCCACAAGTAAGTGGGCAAGTAACTAGGCTGCAATTGCACCTCACAAACTATAAATCTATGCATCGTCCATTCCACCATTCTTGCAATGGCCTTTAATCAAACTAATCTAGGTGACTACGTTATCAGTTAAATCTTTAGCTATCATCTCACTAGTACATTTGGGGTTGAATTCCGATGGTAATTCGTCGAATTTTCAACTGCATTTCATCGGACAACCGACCAAAATCATCATCAAAAACTTGTTGTCGGATGTTTCGACATTACTCTAGGCTGTCGAAATTCCGATGGAAACCAGGACACGTTCGACGGTGAATGTGACTGTCATTCTGACAAGACAATGTCGTCGGGCATATAACACGCCCGCTGGACGTGTTACTCTTTGCCATCGAAATTCCGACGACATCTCTGCCACCCATCCGACGAGCCAATGTCATCACGCATATAGCATGCCCGTCGGATGTGTTACTCTTTGTCATTGGAATTCCGATGACATCTCTGCCACCCATCCGACGAGCCAATGTTGTCGTGCATATTGCACGCCCATCGGACGTGTCAGTCTTTGCCATCGGAATTCCGACGACGTTCAAATTATTTAAAAAAAAAGAAGACTACTGGATTGAACGTTCAAATGATCAATGAAGGCCGATTCATATCATCTTGGCCAATCACATTATGGCACCTTACATTGGAAGAATAAATATCATATCAGGGATCAACCTTTGGAATATGGCAATGAAACCTATATTTAAATGTTTATTGCCTTGGGTTAATGATGTGAAAGTTGTGATTCTTTTTGAGGACATATTAGAGAAGGCGATGATAAGGCAGTAGTTACTAAAAGCACCAATGATATGGTTGAGGCATATGTCAAAAGACAGAGATAAATAATATTAAAGAGAAGGGATAAATATAAAATAAGTTTAAAGAGCAACAATTAAAGGCTATTTGTCTATGTATAAAGGCAGTTAATATATATTGTTAAGGCAATGATCAAATATTTAGTTTGTTACGGATTATTAACACAGGGATGTCACCTTTGGTGAGAAGTCGTCTGTGCCTTGAATCAATGCCTCCACAAAGGTATACAATAAGATTTGCATATGAAAATATAGGGGGAGGATCATGGAAGAGACTTGGGAAGGAAGAAATAAAGAATTTCGTTGGTGATGTGTATAAGTAAAAGAAGGAAAGATCATTCTAGAAGAAAATAAAGAAATGTAAAACCGAATATTAATAAGAAGAGAAATATGTGAAGGCAACGATAGACATTAATAGAAGAGGCAGTTCATATGCAGATCTTAAAGAGAGGTGTTGAGTGATAGATATATAATATATAGATTTATGAAAAGAGTCCATGCAAATTTATGAAGAGAATGTATGGCTATTTAATAAAGAGATTATTTATATCAATTTGTGAAAAACATATCACTTACGAGAAGAGTGTGTTGAATGTAAAATGACATATTTGATTATATATACACACCAGTTTGGAGAGGGCCTTACATAAGAGAATTATTGTCGATTTGAGGAAGAAGACGATGGTAAAGATTTTATGACAGATGTACAAGGAGATTGTAATAAGTTTCATAACAAATTTGTAAGGTTTATGAGAGATTAATGATCAACCTAAATCCATTGTCGGATCAGAGAAAGCTATAAAAATAAGTTCTATTTTTTGAATCGTTCTTAGAATTTTAAGTTAAATATTAAAGGAAATGTCTTTAGTTTGATAAAATTATATTCATAAATATATTACAATTCTCACCTTAAGTTGGAACTATTGTCTCAGGAGTGAATTGTGATAAATCCCAAAAGGGGACAAGTGCAACACCTCCTCCAATAGTTTTGCGACCATCTACTCCCACTTTTGCACTCATTCCTTACCTCTACATGATCTCTTCTCCTAGAGATCTCTCTATCATTTTGCTACACCACCACACAACATCCTCTTCATGAAATTTTACCTTCTTTGTTTTTGTAAACCCTTCTTGAACAAAGCTATGCCCCATTACCAATACCAACTTCATCAACTCTCAAGTCCTCCCCGTAAGAATGTTGGTGCCTTCACACCATCCTTCTCTCCTCTTGTTGTATTGATCCTCTCTTTTTGTGCTGGCATATTCCATTATCACATCCAACCTAGCCATCATCTTTGTGTTCTTGGCCATCAATTGTGTCTCACAGTTGCTCTTTGCCCTTGCTCTCCATTGAGCCATATTATTTGTGTCTTGTCATCTACCCATCTACTCATGATGGCAATCGGGCCCTTCCTTGCACCTATCCAACAACCATTGTGCTAGAAGATACACCATCAATTGCCTTACACTTTACTATCTCAAATCAATTGTTTTACCTATCCCAAATCAGCAATTTTGCCAATCCATATCAATTCAACAATTCTACCAATCTTCCTCGATTTAGCAATTCTACCAGACTACCTCAACTCAACAATTTTGCCAATGCCTTCTCTGGAACCTCTCATACACGTGCCAAATTGCCTCCCATTGATATTTTTGTCAACGCCTCCTACTCGAGCAAAAGAGAATATAAGAGCATTTTTGTGCATACAAATGCACCATGAAATAACTATATACCCATTAGTTCAAGAGATGAATGATATGGATCAAACAGTTTCTTATATAAGCAAGCTAGGAACAATCTTGCATATTTAATTGCTAACTTCCCAAGACTATGAATACAAATCAATCATAAACAGTCCAAAAAGATATACACAACATCAAAGTTACTATGAGTTGGTAATAAGGACCGAGTTAGTGAATATTCTACTCCCAATATGAATTTTAAGACATCATTTATTTCATAAAGTCAATCTTAAACATAAATATCACTAATTTATTAATGCATATGAGATATTGTTATGATATTTAAAGATGCTAATAAACAAACTAGATTCAATAAAAAGTATAGGACTTCCCACCTATAATCCAAGATACTCTTCTTATTAGGTTCAATGATTACTAAAATAGATCCCATCCCTAGATAAGCTCTAGAGAACTCAATCAATAACCATTGCAAAACATAGGTACTGTCATATAAATGCAAGCTTATACACCAATGTGTACCGATAAGAATACTATACAATCCCATAGGCAACACAATCTAACAACTATGCAAGAGGATTTTTTAATAACATCATATTAACAAACCACATAGTAACAATCATTTAACTCCCCTTTTAATTGCTAACATACCAAATGATATCTAACCTAATGTTTATTCAATTTATAATCAACCACAAGAATCATTACCTACCCAAGACTTCATATTCATAACTATTATCAATCCTTTAAAGATCTCATATCTAATATGAGTCAATCAATATTCAAATCTTTGATTCTTTAGTTATGTAATGCACAAACTTACTTAATTTTTCTTAAATCTAATGATCATAATTGCATGTGATTTGCACCAAGGGTTGTTATGAAACATTAAAATAAGTATAGTTTATGGAGATTTGGATAATATAAGCATTATCGACACTATGCACCCAAGATTACGTTAATTTGACTATACAGAAAGTATACTACTGTATTCAGCATACTATATGTATCTATAGTTTTTCATTATGACTATATGTAGCGTCGTAAATTGTACGCACTTGCTAGGATGGTACAATTTCACGCCTAGTTTAGCACCCGCCTTGGCGCATTTTGCATTTTGCATTTTGCCTTTAGCAGTTAATTAATCAAATTAATTAGGTCTAAGGTCATATTTCATTATCTTCTAGTTGGGCCCTTTCATTAAAGTGTGCCCCTTTCATTTTATTCCTCTAATACATCATTTTATCAAAAACCCTAATTAGGTCCTATTTTAAACTTGGGGGCTTGATTTCGGGGGTCAAAACATCTCGAAATCAACTGTAACTTCGGGATTCTCTCTAAAATCATCATATCCAACGGCCCTGAAAATTTGGTGAAAAGTTGTCGGGACCATGGCGCCCAGAGTGCACATGGTCCCGGACATTTTTCTCAAAATTTTAGGAGCGCAATCCAATCATAAAATAAAGCTTAACCCTGAGATATTGGCAGGAGATTCAATCTCTAGGTCGGCCAAAAGTTGAAATTAAGACCTAGGGTTTCATATATAAGAGCTCTCTTTCTTCATTTGAAAGGATCCGGATTTTTGGCTAAAAGGACCTTCGATGCAGCGAAAGAGCAGATCTTTGAAGACTTCAACAACATTCAACATCCATCCATCAAGAATTCATCAATTTAGGGCTTTGAAGGCATTGAAGAGCAATAAGGGATCACCGACTGAAGATTGACTTGTACCCCTCCCTTGGGGTTGGGTATGATTTCATGTTGTTTTCATGTCTTTGCATAAGCTTCATCATACCATTTGTATTCATGCTTTAGATCACTTTGCATCTTGATTTGGAGCATTTACATTATCATTTACAAACAATTAGGGTTTACTTTCTAGGTTGCTCTAGTTTGCTTACTTGCATTTTAGGATCTTGCACACACACAAGGTCTGCACACACACTACTTTTACAATACAACTTGGCTATTCATGGAGGTGGAAATCACCAAAGCGGGGGTTTGACTAAGGCAAAACCCTATATAGCCGCCCACCATACCTTTTCATATATAAGTGCAGGTTTCGGGATTTGGACGACGCCGCAAGTTGCAAATCCGACGGAAGCGGACCGAGACAGAGCTTCACACCAAATTTTAGAGCAAAAGACCAGGACAGGGGCATGGGGTGCCCTGGTCCTGCCAGGACAGGAGCGCTAGGTGCCCTGGTCCGTGGGACAGGGGTGCTGGGCACCCTAGTCCTTCTATCAGACAGCAAGTTTCAGACAGCTTTTCAGGTTACCAAACAACAGTTTCAGGTGCAGTTTCAGGAGCAGAATCAGGACAGTGGCGCCCGCGCCCCCATCCCGAACATTTTCACTCAGATTTTAACTCCGGGTACGCAGCTACATTCTTGTCTTGTCCTTGTGTTTATAGCTTTCCATTGTTTAACTTCAATTCTGCAATTTTGTTATTAGTTCATACTTGCACTTTGAGGTTAGGAATTGAACTTGCATCATTTTATCTTTCAATTACAACAAAGGAATACAAACCCTAATAGGTAGCCCGTGGCTCTCTCTTTCACAAAAAAGGAAGTAGCCAATTGTGTGATATCTCTAGGCTCTTTCGTATTCCACAATGTGTGTCAAAAGGTAGGATTAGGACATGTTAGCCTAGTCTCGCTTTTTCCCCTACACATTTTGGTGAACCCGACGTGAAATCTTATTATTGCTTTCTCTTGCATTGCATTTGTTAGATCTAGATCTAGATTTAGTGTGTTTCATTTAAGTTCATTTTCAAAAAAAAAAAGAAAAAAGAAGAAAAAAAAAAAGAGAGTGTGTTGCTTTGCTTCTTTGCATTGTGTGTTTAAGTTTTATGCAACTTTTATTTCAAAATGTCGGATTTTTATTTGCAAGATGTTCATATTTATGATGATGTATGCAATTATGTCGATTATGAGTATAGCCAAGATGAATTAGATGAAGCTTTAGATGAGTTTTTGAATCCTAAAGATGCCAAACCTTCATTTTACCAAAGACTCGTGAATATTGTTACTATGCCATTTCGTTGTGATGAGAAAGATAAGTCGAATGATTCCTCTCAAGGGTACATTCTTATCAGCTCTTCCACTGAATCTAGTAACATGGTTGTTTTCAATGATCCCCTCTATGAAGAGATGTCTCCTTTTTAATCAAAAGGTAAACCTTTTAATAGATATGGTCATGCTTTGCTGGATGATGCTCTTGATGACTTTGTGGCTTTATCGAAACCTTTAAACAAGAACAGAACTTCTAAATTAGTTAACATGATAAACCTAAAAGAGCATAATAAGCCTCTCTTTGAAGTCCAAGGTGCTTATCCTTCTCCCACCTTTCAAGTTCCTAAATCACCTCTCCTTATTGTCCAAGGAAGGTATGGTCATGATTCCTTTCTTACTCCGAATAAACCTATCATCACTGTGCAAGAAAGAAAACCTATGAGTCCTTATAGTTACGCCAAGCAATTAACTAGAGAGAGTTATCATGTGGTTGCCCATACTTATCATACTAGAAATAATAGGCAGCCTAATCCTCCTCCCGTTACTCCAGTTTCTCTTCCTAATCCTCAACCAATTCTTCCGCAAGCTCCATGTATTTCATAGGTTCTTGGTAAGGAATATGATCTCATAGAACAACTTAAGGCTACCCCTGCTAAGATATCCCTTTGGGATTTGATCCAAACTTCTTCTGCTCATCATGAAATGTTACAAGATGCCTTGAAAGATTTGAATGTTCCTCCACCTAATGCATCTAGTAATATAGTGTCTTTGGTTAACTCTGTGATGAATCCTAAAGCTCAAATTGTGTTTACTCAAGATGAATTGCCTACTAGTGAAATTCAACATCAATATGATCCCTTGATGATTGTGGTTATCATAAATGACACTGCTATAAGAAGAACACTGGTAGATAATGGCTCTGGCCTTAATGTGTGTAGCATTAATCTATTGCATAAGATGAATGTGGATACATCCCTTATTGAGCCTGACTCTCATCCCATTCGAGGTTTCAATAATGTGGCTAAGTCTTCATTAGATATTATCACCTTACCTCTCACAATGGGACCTGTTACTTTGCCTACTCCTATTCATGTTATGTCGGGAAATCTAACATACAACTTGTTATTAGGGAGACCTTGGATTCATAGTATGCAAGTCATCCCCTCAACATTGCATAGACAAGTTAAATTTATTTATAACAATAAGACATATACCTTGATAGATGATACTAATTTTCAAGCTTGTCTGCAAACATCTACTTCCAAAGGGGGTTCTTCTAATGATGACTCTTTACCTATGGACGAATCATCACCCTCTGATAATCAAAGTTCTTTGGATAAGCCTGAAGTTCCTGAAGAAGATTCTTCTAAGCTTGAATCTACACATGAAAAGGTTTTTGATCCTGAATAAGTTCTTGCAGAAGACGATTGGGGATCTCTCGATTTTAATCCCACCTTTGTAGGTGAGTATAGGGTTCCTCCTAGAGAGCTTAAAGTTGAAAAGAAGGAAGAAACTAAAAATCAATCAATCTTACCTGAACCTATGAGAAATAATTTTGTGGCCGCTTCTCAAACTTCTTCTCCTCACACCTCTAATTCTGAAGGATTTGATTCTTTGTCTTATGAAAAACCACCTTCTCTTTCTGAAATGGTTGATCGTTATGGTTGTGGTTTTCATATTTTAGCTAAGCATGGGTATAATGGAAATGGTTGTTGTAAAGCGGAAAAATCGCGATCGAACCCTAGTTGTTCTCCCCTCTTCGGACTCCGAAGAGAGAGAAGGGAGGTTTGCTAGGATTCGATGGTTTTCACTTAGGGGAGAGACTTTACATTCAAAAGAGGGGTTGAAACTCATAAGATCCAATCCCACACAATGTAAGATTGGATGCTAAATGAATTTCAAGGGTTAGGAAAGCAAGGCTACCTTCTTTTGTAAAGAATGTTGTTAAGGAAATTAAGCTAAGCATGCATAGAAAGTCATAAAGATTCGCTTATAAACTGAGTTCGGGTTATAGGATGAAGCTGTGGACCTGGAATTAGCAGTAAAATGTCGGTACGGCGCTGTCCTGCAGATTTGAGCAAAAGTTGTCGGGACGATGGCGCCCGGTGCCACGGTCCTCCGAAAAATCCGCGAAACGAAGGGGGATCTGTTCGTCTCTGCACAAGGATTCCAGATCTTCAATTTCAGCTGCGTACCTACAACCTACACACAGAAAAGCGAAGACGATTGGGGGGTTAGGGATTGGGGGTTTGCCTTTAGGTCAAACCCCGGTTTTGGAATTAACCAAGAAATGAGCAAGTGCTGTAAATGTAAATGACTGTAAAACAAGTACTAATACCTTGTTCTAAGGATGTTGGTATCCTTATGTGCGAAGGTGTAGATGTTGTATGTTGTATGTTGTAGCATGTAGTATGTGATCTCCTCTTCAATGGTTGAATCCTTGACTTGAATGCAACACTTAGCCTTGAATGGAGACATGAAATGATCAATTGCTTAAAAGAATGCTTGAATGCTTGAATGCTTGAGTATAATTTCCACTCTTTGTACACATATCCTCTTCATCTATGTCTCTATCCAAATGAGAGAGGAAAATGTAGTTTATATACTTGTCATTTAGGGCTGATAGACTGATTTTCCCGACCTTAGGCCGACCAGGAAATGTAATTTCCAAATTGCAAACAAAAAGACCCGAGCCCCTTAGGAGACCGGGCCCAAAATAGGACCCAGGGACCAGGGCGCTGGGTGCCCTGATCCTGAAGGACCAGGGCGCTGGGCGCTCTGGTCCCACCTCCCAGGATAGCAGGGTGCAAGGAGGTTCAGGCCAGGGTGCTTGAAAAATGCAGTTTTCAGTGTCGTGAGCAAGTTTTGGGGTCTCCATTCAGGTTGCGTGTTGCGTCGCCATCGTGAAGACCGAAATGCAGTCGAAATTGCAAGTGTCGCAATTTTAGGACGCTACATTTAGCCCCCACTTTAGCAGGAGTATGTATGCTCATACTTCCGATAAAGTACAAGGAAACAATATTGAAAGACTTTCACCACGTCAAGGAGGCAAGATACACCAAGCCCCCAGTAGACTAAGGATCTTACAACTTCGATTGACAAAGTAAAAGGGAAGATCACGAGGGAGAACCATGACTGTCAGTAGTAAGATTCCCTCACTATGAGTCATGCAAGAAAGATATCAAAAATTTTCAAGGCAAGGCTAGATTTGCCAAGAAATTTTCAAGTATCTTGAAAAGATATGAACGGGATGTATGCCCCCCTACATTAAAGCGATCGCACACGCCTCACCGGGGGTGATTGTTTTAACATAGTGATACATATAAGAAATGAGAAAGGAGCACGTTATCACAAGGATTTAGCCCCCAAGTGTGAGATAAACCCAAGGATAATAGACACAAAAAATAAAGCACGAGGTGACTTCACTTTCCTCGGGGTCAGTATGCTGTATGATAATTCATGTATATATATCATATGTATGTATGCATAATTGTTCTTCATTCCCCAATCAAGGAAGGTCACCTAGAAGAAGGGAACACATGTGTCTTTTGAGTCAACATGAGAGAGATCGAGAGATCTCAATGCTTTGCATCGTCCTCAAGTAGACAACACTAAGGACAACAAATAGAAGAGTGAGAATAACATATAGAAGAAGTAACACAAGAGAGGAGAAGAGAATCTGCTATGCTAATGTAACTAGTCTAGCATGTCATCTACCCCCCGATCTTGCTGATCAATGTTTCGGGAAGGCAGGGAACACGCCAGAGGAGGAACATCCAACACAGCAGATGGAGCTATCACAAGATCCAAACAAGGGCTATGTTCATGTTCCGAGCCACATTGTTCTTGTCTAGGAGCTAGGATAAGTGCTTTAGAAAATTCATTAGATAAATGGTTATCGACATCAACAAGTTCATATTCACTATCAGAAGCAAGAGGAGTAACATTTTCATCTATATCGTCATCAAGATTTATAAAAATAGGATCTTTAACTCGCACCGGATCAAGACCATCATGCATCTTATGTTTAGGAGATTTAGGCTCAATGTCCGGCTGAGGAGAAAATGGAATAATGCTTGTTGAAGGTGTTTTTGGATATTGCAAAGTTTGAGAAGCAGCTGCCTGAGCTCTAAGACGACGCTTTCATCGGCGTTCACGTGCAGAACGATTTCGTCTAGTCTTAGTAGGAAGTGGAGAAGATTGAGGAGGAGGAATGTTCTCATCCTTAGCACTTGGGTGTTTAGGTTGTGGTCTCTTAGGCTGGATAATAGGAGAAGAAGAAGGTCTCTTCTCTCTATAAAAAGAAGGAGGAGGAACTGCTCCATATAAAGGAGGAATTTTTGGTTTAGGGAGAAGACCAAGTCCATCATGACGAGGAGGTATAGGTCCACTCTTAGGAAGTTTATTAGGCATAGACATAGTCACATCCATAGGGATGGGTTGGGAATCTTCTTGAGGAAAGACATTAGTTTTATCTTTCAAAGGAAGAACTTCCTTCTCAAGAATGATAGGAATGTCAAGTTTAGGTGTTCTAGGTTCACTTAGAGATAGGATCATATCTGTTTTCCACTTTTGATAAGATTTGAAAAGATGATCACTTCGCGGAGGAAGAGATTGGAATTGTTTAGGCCAAAAGTAATCAATAGGAACACTAGAGGTTCTTTCAGTTGGTTTAAAGAGACTATGATTGACAGTAACAATTTCACCATTATGGGGTAATTTCAAACACTTATGAATAGGAGAAGCAATAGCTTTCATGGAAGATAGCCAAGGATAGCCAAGCTTCACACGAAATTGTTCGGAAGATGGAATAATAGCAAAGTTCACATCAAGAGATTTGTTATGGACCTCAATAGGCAATGTAATAGAACCAATTGCAGGAGAAAAAAATGCATCAAATAATTTCACAATCACATCTGTTTTGTCATAAATCACTTGATTCAATTGCAAAGTAAAAAGAAATTCTTCAGTAATAACATTAATCATGCACGAAGGATCAATAAGCACTCCACGGCAAGGTGTATTCTTGACTTTTGCAACTATGTATAAAGGACCATCAGGTGCTCTAATGGTTTCACTGGAATCAAATGTGATGGAAGGTTCTTCAGGAATTTCTTGCTGCTCTATGAAGTTAATCACATTCGGGGTCATAGACACAAGACCATCAGATGAAAGAGAGGAATCATTAGCCTCAATTGCATTAGAGGTATGAGAAGGTAATGGATCAGTGAAAATCTAAAGATTTTGGTTAGGAGGAGCTACAGATGTGTTGCCTTTATCATTCACTCCAGAAACAGAAATAGTATTATTATCAATCAAATCTTGAATTTTACCCTTTAAAGAAAAACATTTTTCAGTATCATGACCAGGCTGACGATGAAATTGACAAAAGGCATTGTTATCAAAATAAGGTGAAGTAATCTTTGCAGGATCAATTTGTCTTATAGGAGGAAGAGTAAGCACATTTTGTTCCAATAACTTATTCATAATACTATGCAATGATTCATTCAAAGGAGTATACTTTCTTTCTTTCTTGAAAAATTTAGAAATAGGAGGCACACCTGATGCTGCATTCACATTGTTGTTGATGATGTTTCCATTGAATTTGATGGAATCTCTGTTCGGTTTAAACTTTCCAAATGGTTGTTGACTGCTATCACCCTTATCACTCGGAGCCATAGGATGTGATTGTTCCACTTGACTCACAGTCAGTTGATAATTGTGAAGAGTGGTGCACAACTGTTGGAAAGAAGTAAACTCAGAAAACAGAAGTTTGTCTCGAATATCTTTTTGTAAATTAGAAATAAAGATTCTTTGAATATCATTGTCAGGCACTGGAAAGGAAATTTGAGCATACAAATGCTTATATCTACCAATGAAATCAGTCACTTTTTCTTTAACACCTTGTTTACAATGCATTAAATCAATCAAAGTAACTTTAGGACTTATATTGTTTTGAAATTGTTGAATGAAAGCATTTGCAAGTTGTTCGAAAGAAGTAATAGAATAAGAAGGCAACGAGCAATACCATTGTAGGGCTTTGTCTCTTAATGTTCTAGTGAATAGTTTTGCAAGCAACCTTTGGTCATAAGCAAAATCAGTACAAATTGTTTGAAAAGTCTTAACATGTGTTAGAGGATCTCCTTTACCATTATAAAGTTCCAAATGCGGGATTTCAACATGTTTAGGAGGGATAGCTCGAACAATGTCAAGAGAAAGTGGGCTCGCAACGTCAAATGTGGGCACACTGAACTTAGATTGATTCATAGAGGCAATTTGTTGCTGTAAAGAAGAGACAGTTTGTGCAAGATTGTTAATGGTCGCTTCAGTCGAAGAATTCATATTGGATGTGTTAGATTGAGATGGAGGTGTTATGTTATTGAAAGAAGGTAAAGAGTAAGGTGGTGGGACTCTATGATAATTAGTCATAGGAGATGATTGGACAAGAGGAACACTACAAGGAGGAATGGAATGGTTAAATGAATTGCCCCCTTGCGTCATGTTCATTTGTGAAGATGTAATAGGAACACTCATTGGAGGAATGAATGAAGAAGTCGGATTGAATGAAGGAAGAGGGTTAATTGAAGAAGAAGGGTTGCCCCCATGACTAGTAATCACAGGAGAAATGTCTTGTATAGAAGTAGCCATGATGTTTGATGTAAAGGTAGGTATACTAGCAATAGGAGTTGTCAAAGGAATAGAATGATTGACTTGTGTAGGAGGTTGTGTATAACCCAAATTTTCAGCACAACTCTTCATAGGCATCACATTCGAATCCACAATGTGTGCAATACCACGCAAAATATCAATTCCATTCTTATCACTTTGAAGCATACATTTTAGACCCTCAATTAAAGGAAGAGCTTGACTATCGGGGTATTCTTGAGACATCCATTGTCGAAAATCGTCAAATTGGTTATCCAATTTCGAAAGTTGTTCTTCAGAAACCTCATGGAGAGCTTCTTCATCATTAGGAGGATTAGAGGAATTACCCATGTCCTCGTTAAAAAGGCTATTCAAATTAGGTTCCATCTCCTCAGTAATTAAACCTTGGAAAGACTTAATTCTACGGCTTCGTCTAACGGGAATAGTGTAAGTAGGGCTTACTGTTGTAAAACTCATGCACTAGAAAGAGAGAAAAGATTTTGAATTTAGAGGTAGCAATTTTCAGTAAAATCAGCCAATCTTCTGGATTTAAGCTGTTAAATGCAATCACAACAGTCTCCCGAAATTTTGGAAAAAATGTCCGGGACCGTGGCGCCCGGAGTGCAACACGGTCCTTGCAACTTTTTTCGAAATTTGCAGGGATGAAAGGTATGATGATTTTAGAGCTAATCTGAAAAAATTGAGTGATTTTACGATCTGTAGATAGGCCAAATTAAAGTTGCAAATTCAAAATTGAACCCTATCAAGATTGTCGAAAAATGCAAAATTTGAATTTTGAAAAAGAGAGGGAAACTGAAATTTTGAATGTTATGATTTTAGAGGGAATGTCAAGAGAAATGCAAATTTTGAAATTCAAAAATTGACTCAATTTCACGCAAAATTCAATTTCGAAAGCGGAAATCAAAGTTGTTGTAATTAAACACTTAATTTCAAAAGTCACAAAATGCAAGAATTTGAATAAAGCACTGAAATTTCGAATGAATGCAAACACAATTTTCAGATTTAGGATAGTAAGAACACAATTTTGACACAAAATTTCAATTTCAATGATTTTTGAATGATTAGAAGCCTTAGAACAAGCAATCGCAAGACCAACTTTGACTGTAATTTTGAAGGTGTTAAAATTGATAAAATCAGCCAAAATTCTGGATTTTAGCAGGAAAATCCAGTAAAATCTCGCTCCCGAAATTTCGGGAAAAATCTCGGGGACGATGGCGCTCGGCGCCACGGTCCTCGCAACTTTTTTCCAAATTTTCAGGGATGAAAGATATTGTGATTTTATTGCGGAATCCAAAGTTACAGCTGATTTGGAGATGTTTTGATTGGTGAAATTGTCGGACAAAGGTTGAATTAAGAGGGTTTCAAAAATTAGGGTTTTGACACTTAACCACTTAATTTTCAGAATTAAAGCACAAATATGAATTGATAATTTGTAATAGAAGGGCAGATATGAAACAGGCATTAACAATTAAATATTTCACAAGTTTAATTACTAAAAAGAAATTTTAGGGTTTTTATGCAATCACCTCTAAAATTTTGCAAAAGATCAAACATGGAAATGTAATTAATTTTTTCAGATCTAAGCATGAAAAATCAGAAAGGATGTTCACGTCGGGTTCACCAAAATGTAAAGCGGAAAAATCGCGATCGAACCCTAGTTGTTCTCCCCTCTTCGGACTCCGAAGAGAGAGAAGGGAGGTTTGCTAGGATTCGATGGTTTTCACTTAGGGGAGAGACTTTACATTCAAAAGAGGGGTTGAAACTCATAAGATCCAATCCCACACAATGTAAGATTGGATGCTAAATGAATTTCAAGGGTTAGGAAAGCAAGGCTACCCTCTTTTGTAAAGAATGTTGTTAAGGAAATTAAGCTAAGCATGCATAGAAAGTCATAAAGATTCGCTTATAAACTGAGTTCGGGTTATAGGATGAAGCTGCGGACCTGGAATTAGCAGTAAAATGTCGGTACGGCGCTGTCCTGCAGATTTGAGCAAAAGTTGTCGGGACGATGGTGCCCGGCGCCACGGTCCTCCGAAAAATCTACGAAACGAAGGGGGATCTGTTCGTCTCTGCACAAGGATTCCAGATCTTCAATTTCAGCTGCGTACCTGCAACCTACACACAGAAAAGCGAAGACGATTGGGGGGTTAGGGATTGGGGGTTTGCCTTTAGGTCAAACCCCGATTTTGGAATTAACCAAGAAATGAGCAAGTGCTGTAAATGTAAATGACTGTAAAACAAGTACTAATACCTTGTTCTAAGGATGTTGGTATCCTTATGTGCGAAGGTATAGATGTTGTATGTTGTATGTTGTAGCATGTAGTATATGATCTCCTCTTCAATGGTTGGATCCTTGACTTGAATGCAACACTTAGCCTTGAATGGAGACTTGAAATGATCAATTGCTTGAAAGAATGCTTGAATGCTTGAATGCTTGAGTATAATTTCCACGCTTTGTACACATATCCTCTTCATCTATGTCTCTATCCAAATGAGAGAGGAAAATGTAGTTTATATACTTGTCATTTAGGGCTGATAGACTGATTTTCCTGACCTTAGGCCAACCAGGAAATGTAATTTCCAAATTGCAAACAAAAAGACCCGAGCCCCTTAGGAGACCGAGCCCAAAATAGGACCCAGGGACCAGGGCGCTGGGCGCCATGGTCCTGGGGACCAGGGTGCTGGGTGCCATGGTCCTGGGGACCAGGGCGCTGGGTGCCCTGGTCCTGAAGGACCAGGGCACTGGGCGCTCTGGTCCCACCTCCCGGGATAGCAGGGTGCAAGGAGGTTCAGGCCAGGGTGCTTGAAAAATGCAGTTTTCAGTGTCGTGAGCAAGTTTTGGGGTCTCCATTCAGGTTGCGTGTTGCGTCGCCATCGTGAAGACCGAAATGCAGTCGAAATTGCAAGTGTCGCAATTTTAGGATGCTACAGTTGTGATGCTCACAAACAAGGGATAAAGGTTCCTCTAGAGAATAATCTTTATGATGTGACCTTTGGACTTGGTTATAATCCCTACAAATGCACTAAAGCTTCTAAGAGACCATGTATTAGTGTTAATGTCATTTCTACATCTCTACCAATGAGACACCCTGAGTATATTGATGGGGATCCTTCGTGTGCCTATACTTTGGATGTCTTTCCTACTGATGATGCTTTAGCTGAATTTTTGGGAGCATATGACACTCTTCCTCGTTATCATCACAACAGGGGATTTCCT
This sequence comes from Cryptomeria japonica, assembly GCF_030272615.1. NCBI lineage: Eukaryota > Viridiplantae > Streptophyta > Pinopsida > Cupressales > Cupressaceae > Cryptomeria > Cryptomeria japonica. The sequence goes on along the minus strand of NC_081411.1, from coordinate 446,169,043 downwards.
TATTGTTTGAACACTGAAGCTTATTTTGGAAGAGAGATTGATAATGATGAGATTGTGGAAGAATTCCCTCAGTTAAAGGATACTCCTCAACAAAGTAATCTTCTCATAAGTGACACCATTAATGTTAAGATGGATCCTTGCAACGAAGAAAAAGTTATTAAAATTGGAAAGTGTTTGGATGAAGAAGAACAAAAACAATATGCAGATTTATTGCATGAATTCCCTGAGATCTTTGCTTGGACATATTCTGACATTCCTGGTATAGATCCTAAGATTGTTACTCATAATATTGTCTTAGTCCCCGATGCTAAGCCTGTGAAACAAAAGATTCAAAAAATGAATCCTAAGGTAGCTTTGCTTGTTAAGGCTGAGATTGAAAAATTATTGGAGGCTGGATTTATCTGCCCTATTGATTATTCCCCATGGATTTCAAATATTGTTGCTGTGGCTAAATCAGATAATAAAATAAGAATGTGTACCGACTTTCAGGATTTAAATAAGGCTTCTTTAAAAGATGATTTCCCGCTCCCAAACATTGACATGATAGTTGATTCTACAGCAGGACATGCTTTGTTATCCTTCATGGATGGTTTTTCAGGATACAATCAAATTTTCATTAATCCTCAAGATCAATTCAAAACTGCTTTCACCACTCCTTGGGGTACGTTTTGTTGGGTGATGATGCCTTTTGGACTTAAAAATGTCGGCACCACTTATCAACGAGTGATGACCCTTATCTTTCATGATTATATGCATAAGATTTTAGAAGATTATGTTGACGATATTTTAGCCAAATCCATTCTCCGTATAGATCATATTAAGATCCTGCGTCAAATCTTTGAAAGAATTCGTAAATATCACATGCACTTGAATCCCCGAAAATGTGTTTTTGGTGTGGATAGTGGAAAACTATTAGGATTCATAGTTTTGCATCGTGGGATTGAGGTGGACACTAAGAAAATAGATGCTATTGTCAACATGCCACCTCCTAGAAATGTGTCTCAACTCAAAAGATTACAAGGAAAGATTCAAGCTATTCGTAGGTTCGTATCTCAACTTGCGGATCATACTTTTCCTTTTACTCAACTGCTCAAAAAGAATATCACTTTTCAATGGAACGAAGATTGTTAGGAAGCATTTAAAGATTTAAAAGTATATTTGGCTAATCCTCCTATCCTTCAACCTGCCGAACCTTCTAAACCCTTTCTTCTTTATACAGCTGCTTCCTCTCATGCTCTCATAGCATTATTGGCACAACATGATAAAGATGGTAAGGAGTGTCCGATTTATTACATAAGTCATACCTTACTCGATTATGAGACCCGATATTCTGCGATAGAAAGACAATGCTTGGCCTTGGTGTTTGTGACTCAGAAATTGAGACATTATCTTTTAAATTCAGAAGTCCACGTCATGGTAAAGTTTGATCCTTTGAAGCATCTTTTCTCTAAAACTGATTTATCAGGGCGCCTAGCTAAGTGGGTTATGATGTTAACTGAATTTGACCTTAAATTTGTTTCACAAAGAGCAATTAAAGGGCAAGCGTTGACCGATCACTTAGTTGAGGCCCCTTCACCTTTCTCCTTCCCTAACCCTGAGTCTTTTCCTGACAACTTCATTCTTTGTACAGAGAAAGATAAAACTTGGGAGTTGTACTTTGATGGCTCTAAATGTCGTACGGGATCGGGGGCAGGTGTTGTTCTGATTTCTCCTACAAAGAAATCCATTCCCTTATCTTATCGTCTCAATTTCCTATGTACCAATAACATTCCTGAGTATGAGGCTCTTATAGCAGGAATAAAGGCAGCCTTGGCTTTGAATGTAAAGCATATACATATTTATGGAGATTCTCAATTGATTATAAGACAAGTAACAGGACTGTATCAAGCAAAACAAGACAAATTATCACAATATAAAGACCTCGCTATCTCTTTGTTACAAAAATTCAATTCTTATACCATGGAACCTATTCCTCGAAAAGATAATCGACATGCGGACACAATGGCATGTGTGGCTTCTCTTGTATCTTTAGAGGACCCTATGGTTGATCTTAAATTTGTTATTCACAACCTTATTTCTCCAACCATTGTAGATGATTCTAGCTTGGTGACATGTTGTGACTTTTTAGACTCAAATGAATGGTATTCGCATATCGTAAGATACTTGACCGATGGTACCTTTCCTGATTCCGCCAATAGGAACACTAGGGCTAGAATTCACAAGCTGTCTGCTAGATATATCATTCTTTCTAATGTTCTTTACCGAAGGGGTTATAACGGTCTTCTCCTTTGCTGTCTTAACAAATCGGAAATCCCTATTGCTCTTGAAGAGGCACATTCAGGTGCCTGTGGGGGGCATTTTGGAGGCAAATCTTTGGTTCAAAGGTTTCTTTGTATGGGATATTATTGGCAAACTATGCAGAAGGATTTTTTTTCATTTGTTAAGAAATGTCATCAGTATCAACAACACAATAATCTGATTCATGCTCTTGCCCAAGAACTTCGTTCTCATGTAGCTTCTTGGCCTTTCTCTGCATGGGGGTTGGATCTCATCGGTAAAATCTCTCCTCCTTCATCTCAAGGACACACTTTCATTATAACCGCAACAGATTACTTTACAAAGTGGGTAGAAGCTGTTCCCCTTCGCTCTACTACTGCTGAAGTAATTTGTCGATTTCTTCTAGAAAACATTATTTCTCGATTCGGGATACCTTCTACTATAATCTCAGATAATGGGACATCATTTAAGAACAAGGAAGTGAAGAAATTCCTCGAGAAATATCATATCAAACATTGATTTTCTACACCATACTATCCTCAATCAAATGGTCAAGCCGAATCATCCAATAAGATAATTGAACAAATTCTTCGCAAAACCGTGAATAAGCATGGTAAGGATTGGAGTACTCAGCTAATTTATGCTCTTTGGGCCTACCGAATGAGTGTACGAATTGCTACAGGAACCACCCCTTATAATCTTGTTTATGGTGCTGATGCTATTATGCCTTTAGAGTTAGAGATTCCATCACTTAGATTTTCTCTCAAAGGTATAGTAGATGATGACTCTTATAGAGAACAAAGACTTCAATAGCTTGAGATGCTTGATGAACAGCGTATAAATGCTCTTGAGCATATTCAAGCGTATCACAAAACTCTACAACGAAGCTATAATGATAAGGTTATTCAATGTTCTTTCTCATTAGGTGACTTAGTTCTCTATGAGAATCAGCGCAATGTGAATGCCTTACCTGAAGAAAAGGGAAAATTTAGTCCTAATTGGCTTGGACCGTATATTGTTATTGAAGATTATGGATTAGGTGCTTACAAAATAGTGGATGTAGATGGTACGCCTCTTAAAGAACCTATAAATGCTATGCACTTGCATAGATACTATGCTTAATTCCTCATTCCTTATCTTTCATTTCATTTATCTTCTTTTCACTTCTTCAAAATTGGATAATATGTTAGCCTATCTTTGTTAGAGCAAATAGAATTAAATGATGTTTTGTTTAATCTATATTGCTTTGTTCCTGACAAGCGTGTTTATTTACTCTATGGTTTGTCTTGAATTCATCTATGTAAATTGCAAAAGATTTACATTTTCATTATGCTGGCATATTATACAATGTTTTTATGTGTTAAGTAGAATTGTATCATGTTGTGTTTAAATTAAATCACATTACTTATATGATTCTTAGGCTTAACACATATTTTTTCTCTATCATCAATGTAGTACTTGATCAAATATTTTACTTTAATTAAGTCACACATGTATCAATTTAATCATGGAGCATTGAAAAATCAATCACATGGAAATTAAAATTCAGAACATACATGTACATCTACCAAATGTATTAACTTTAATCAAAATATACATTGTTTCAGGCATTAAAGATAACACGTTTGAGACAAAGAGAAGCATGTATATATATATATATATATATATATATATATATATATATATATATATATATGTGGATCAATATACAAAATTAGGTCACTATACATCTCAAAATGTGACCTATCCTACATCATGAGATCATCTCCTATCCCTAGGGCTAGTGGCTGGAGAGTGACGACTAGACGCTCCCTCCTGATCTGGTCGTGAAGGTGGACCCATAGGTGTATAGCGTGATATAGACCATGAATGAATTTGAGAGGAACTCCTACGATCCTTATCCATAAGGATCGCGCGATACGAGGTAGCCTCGGCCTGAGCTGCTGCTAGGTCATGCTGTGCCTGCTGAAGGTCATCTGATAGAACTCTCTCTCTCTCCCTCCATATTTCCACCTGTATTCGAAATGGGGAAAACAAGTCATCATGCCAACCCGCGTTCCCTTGAGGCCTATAAGCAACCTGTGAGGAACTAGAGATCTGTGCCATCATGGAAATATCTGTCACTGCTTGCTGGATCAAGGAACGCCACTCCTGCACATTAGCTGTAGCAGTAGAATAGATTTTGTATTAGTACCAGTCTATGCCATCAAAAAATTAATCAATCAATATAAACCTACTATACCTGGATCTCCCTCGCGCCAGTAGGGATCGTGATATGGTAGCATCTGTGACTGGGAACTACTAGGCTCCCCACGCTCAAGTGATCTGTGCACGATGGGTACCAGTCTCCGTATCACCTCGTGTTCCCCCTTTTGGAGAATGGGAGGAGGATCCAAGGCTATGGTATCATCTCTTGAATGGTGGGGAGCTGCATCTGACTCCTCATCATCATCTCTATCCTCCTCCTCCTCATCATCCTCCTCCTCATCCGCATCCTCATTCTCCTCATCATCATCTCTATCTGTGTCATCCTCCTCTCCTTCCTCCTCCTCCTCAGCACTAGGCTGATCTCCTATGGGTGGATCAGGACCTCCTGCCTCCTCATGACCCTCTCCCTCCTCTGGCTCCTCCGATCTGGATCCCTGATCCTCATCTCGGTCTCCATGTCTCCATGGACCTGGATGGCCTGTCGGGTAATCTGGTGGAAAGATAGGCCCTGGGTATGTCCTCACAAACCATGAGAGATACCTGCGCTGTGCTCCGGGATCTGCGGCGTAATCAGTGACCACATCTTGATCGGACCCCTCTATATCTGTAATCTCGATATCATCTATCCTAGGTCTCGCTACTACTCTAGGTTTGGGAAGGACTCGTGAGTGTCGAGTATAGATGGGTACATTGGCTGGAACACACTACTCTAGCCCAAACTGCCTCCGTACTTGGTCAAAGTAGAATGGGACTATGATATGTGAGTATTGTCCTCTCAGTAGGCGGTTCCTCTGTAAGCATACTAGCTGCCTCTCCATTCCATCCCATCTGTGCATCCGCATATATGGTCTCCATACTGTCACCTCAGCTGTCAATCTATCGAATGTCACTCTCCAATATAATAGATCCCCAAATCTCCACTCATTGGTAAGTGGATAGGCAAACACCCTAGGTCGCTCGCTAGCTGTAGTCATCGGATAGTCGACAGACCTGGTGCATGTGAAGTGCTCAAATATCCACACCTGCAGAAGTGTGCATGTCATCAAGCTACAACCCTGTCCAAAAACATACTCCTCGAGGTCGTGATAGAGATGTGCAGGCATACTCCAACCCCAGGCATATACTCTCCTATATCTCTCCATAGCCCTGATGCACCATGTGAGACTCCCATGCATGTGTGTACCTCGCCCATTAGGGTAGACGGCTAGTGCAATGATGGCAATCATAAGACGTCTCACGAGGGGCACCTCTCCTGTAGGATGTAAGAGCCAACTGACCATGATGCGACCTCTCATCTCACTCGGCATGACTCTCCCTATGCAGTATATCTGCTCCCTCTGATGGTCCTCCACTGACCGGTCAGTCGTGTATGTCATGGTAGCTCCTCTGATAGGTAGGCGAAGTATGCGGTACACATCCTCAAGTGTAACTGTCATCTCTCCTACTGGGAGATGGAATGTACATGCGTCAGGATCCCATTGCTCCATAAGTGCCATCAACATCACAGGATGGAATCGAATGGCTGGCATAAGGATAGTATACCACAAACCTACTATCAATAGTGTATCCCTCTCTGCCTGAGTCAGTCGGGGAATCTGATCTCGCAGACTGTGAAGAATCTGCCCCGTAGTGTGCTCTCTCATGTATGGGAGACCCTGCGATGCAAAAACATTAGTGTAAACAGTACTCAATCATCAAAATCATCTATGCAAAAAACAAAAACTGTTGAACATCGAAATCTAACCCTGACACCCCTTGCCAAGTCCTGATTGGGACCATGGCGCCCTAAGAGGACCATGGCGCCCTTCAGGGACCATGGCGCCCTGAGAGGACCATGGCGCCCTTCAGGGACCATGGCACCCTGATAGGACCATGGTGCCCTGGGTGGGACCCAGGGTCAGATTCTAGGGCCCGCATTCGATCACAGATACTCAAAGTCAACAGAAATGCAGAAAGTCAAAGTTCAATCAACTCACCTCGTCCAGTGGCTTGTCGTCGATCACAGCCTGTCGCATGATCTCCATCCTCGTGGGATGCTTCAGTCATCATGAAGGCATGATGATGGCTATGTGGGCTCCACTGCAATAAACAATACTCAGAAATCAACAAAGTGACAAATGCAATAGTCACTTTCGAGGTATATACTTTCATTCCTTTACCTTTGATTTCAAAACCCTAATTTTCCTCTATCACTCATTTCATCATAACTTGAGTTTGGGAGAGGCGATTTTCAAACCGTTTGTTGTGTAGGAATCGTATTTTCGTTCCCTTACTCCTTGGATGTTCCAAAACGTGCTCTGATGAAGCCTTTTCAATGAACATCTCTCATCAATAATCTCTCACACAATTTGTCGTAAGTAAACATGCTACCCTGTTTCACCTCCCTAATAAGCAAGCCGAAACAAGGGGGGGCATATAGCTACTCGCAAGTTTCATCACTTTCCTTAGTAAGCATTAGGTGATTTTGTGATCTAACGTGTGTTTTGTAGGGTGCAGTTCCTAACTGTGTACTGCAGATACCACTGGGGGCTTTGTTCGACGGACTTATGGATATATCCTTTTTCAAATAATGTTTACTTTCCTGTACTTTAGCTTGCATATGCATGTAGTACTCATATGACCGCTAAAGTGGGGGCTAAATGTAGCATCGTAAATTGTATGCACTTGCTAGGATGGTACAATTTCACACCTAGTTTAGCACCCGCCTTGGCGCATTTTGCATTTTGCACTACATTTCCCCTTTAGCACTTAATTAATCAAATTAATTAGGTCTAAGGTCATATTTCATTATCTTCCAGTTGGGCCCTTTCATTAAAGTGTGCCCCTTTCATTTTATTCCTCTAATACATCATTTTATCAAAAACCCTAATTAGGTCCTATTTTGAACTTGGGGGCTTGATTTCGGGGGTCAAAACATCTCGAAATCACCTGTAACTTCGGGATTCTCTCTAAAATCATCATATCCGACGGCCCTAAAAATTTGGTGAAAAGTTGTCAGGACCATGGCGCCCGGAGTGCACACGGTCCCGGACATTTTTCCCAAAATTTTAGGAGCGCAATCCAATCATAAAATAAAGCTTAACCTCGAGATATTGGCAGGAGATTCAATCTCTAGGTCGACCAAAAGTTGAAATTAAGACCTAGGGTTTCATATATAAGAGCTCTCTTTCTTCATTTGAAAGGATCCAGATTTTTGGCTAAAAGGACCTTTGATGCAGCAAAAGAGTAGATCTTTGAAGACTTCAACAACATTCAACATCCATCCATCAAGCATTCATCAATTTCATTCATCCATTTAGGGCTTTGAAGGCATTGAAGAGCAATAAGGGATCACCGACTGAAGATTGGCTTGTACCCCTCCCTTGGGGTTGGGTATGATTTCATGGTGTTTTCATGTCTTTGCATTAGCTTCATCATACCATTTGTATTCATGCTTTAGATCACTTTGCATCTTGATTTGGAGCATTTACATTATCATTTACAAGCAATTAGGGTTTACTTTCTAGGTTGCTCTAGTTTGCTTACTTGCATTTTAGGATCTTGCACACACACTACTTTTACAATACAACTTGGCTATTCGTGGAGGTGGAAATGACCAAAGCGGGGGTTTGACTAAGGCAAAACCCTATATAGTCACCCACCATACCTTTTTAGATATAAGTGCAGGTTTCAGGATTCGGACGACGCCGCAAGTTGCAGATCTGACGAAAGCGGACCAAGACAGAGCTTCACACCAAATTTCAGAGCAAAAGACCAAGACAAGGGCGTGGGGCACCCTGGTCTTGCCAGGACAGGGGCGCTAGGTGCCTTGGTCCCTGGGACAGGGGCGCTGGGCACCCTGGTCCTTCTGTCAGACAATAAGTTTCAGACAGCTTTTCAGGTTACCAAACAGCAGTTTCAGGTGCAGTTTCAGGAGCAGAATCAGGACAGTGGCGCCCGCGCCCCTGTCCCGAACATTTTCACTCAGATTTTAACTTCGGGTACGCAGCTGCATTCTTGTCTTGTCCTTGTGTTTACAGCTTTCTATTGTTTAACTTCAATTCTACAATTTTGTTATTAGTTCATACTTGCACTTTGAGGCTAGGAATTGAACTTGCATCATTTTATCTTTCAATTACAACAAAGGAATAGAAACCCTAACAGGTAGCCCGTGGCTCTCTCTTTCACAAAAAAGGAAGTAGCTAATTGTGTGATACCTCTAGGCTCTTTCGTATTCCACAATGTGTGTCAAAAGGTAGGATTAGGACATGTTAGCCTAGTCTCGCTTTTTCTCCTACACACTATAATTTCATATATAAAAATAGCAATTATATAATATACTTTGAATCGCCTCAATACTATGAGAATAAAGAATCATACTCCATTGTTCTTTCTAATATTGATCTTAAAACTCTCTACATGTGTATTTATAAAATAATTGCTTTAGTCAATCGATATGTATTAAAAGAAATGAAAGTAGATAAGACAATATCATCTGATAAATAGTGAACTCTATAATAAAGGTTGCAAAAGGATGCCCTTGGTGGTCATACATCTACTTCACCATTATAAGCTATTTATGACTGGCAGTCATAAGCAATGTGCCAAGGCCAATAAAGTTGACTAGGGGATGGAGGAAAAGGTACAAATCCGAACAGTAATTGCAAATGAAATGGTTTCCAAAATAACTAGATTGCATCTAATTTCCCTCTAAGAAATTATGAGAAACAATCTAAATATCATTAACACTCATAAAGGGATCCACACACTGGTATGCATGCAAAATATGATAACAAGGACAACAAGTGTGAACTGTTTGACAATATTCCTCAAGCTAATGTGATCGCTAGTCATGCATAAAATGAATTTGTTGAAAAGGCTTTAGAACTTTCAAGAAAATAGATTTTCCAATAACCATAATATAGAATGAAGCATGAGGATTCATAGAAAAGGCATAGATCTAAGTTATAGACTCTTATTAGTTCTAAGAATTATAGTTTAAGATGGGTAATGAATAGTATCAAAGACATGAAAAAGAACTAAATTCATGGAGCAGTTATAACATCATCAAGGATGACAATACTTATCTCATTCGAACTGAGATCGCTCTTTATCTTACTCCGGATCTCTTTTCTCTCCCCTCATGTCCTTACATTATTATTTAATTCCTTTCTTCCCATGTTAAAGGACCAACTCCAATGATCTGTAACATATTCTTCCCATCTTGCTACGAAAATAATAATGAACCCCAAGCCTTCTCCCAAAATCATTGTTGAGGCCCCCTATAATCCTCCCCACTATTCACATGATATCGTTGCCTTTTATTTCCTCCCTTCGCCACTAATATTGGCTTCTTATCTCTCTTATCATCTTACCGGGTTCTAAGAGACTCAGCTAGAAAACACCAACACAATGCACCGAGACAAACATATTAAAGTTTTTTGAAGTCCATTCAACCATCACTATGTGTTGACTCAATGCATAAGCTCATCCTTTCTACATGAGTCTAAATGTCTTGAAATGGAATATCACAAATATGGTAATTAGATTTGTATCTTTCTTGAATTGGTTAATTCTCAATTCCAATGACTTAATGCTTAAGATCATTCCATTTGACAAATATATTATTTCTATGTCACATCTAGTAGTAAGATTATAAAAGAGACACAAACAACAAAAGTTTGTAGATATAAATAATATGCCTCTTGGAAATTTGAACATAGGTTTCCTTTATGAAAATATCAATGACTTAAATAATTATGAAAATGACTTAATTCTCCTTGCAAATTTTTCAACTGAGATGCCATGATTGAGAGACCAATGGCATCTCTTATGATCTAATTTACCCAAAACTTGCAATTGGCCTCGTCCTTTGGATTATGCTGCACCCTCATTTAGCATTTTAACATTTGTAGATGTAAATATGTAGCATACCTTTATGTTTGTTGGAAGAAAATTATTTATATGAGCATTGAGTTTCTCTAATTAAAACAAAGCTACACACTATAACCATTTTAGGCTAAAACCAATGGACAATCTTTCTATAATCAAATTTTACAAGAGTTAATCTAATTTACTAGAATTTTGGGTACAAGGAAGGCCTTTATCAATTGTTTAGAATATCTTCACTAAGGATGTCTTTATATTTCTAGCACATATTAGTGTCTAATTTTATCTTAAGCTTTTGCACCAAACCATTAAATTTATTTTCCTCAATGTTCTTTCATTCCTCGTGGCCAAAGCAATTTTAGTTTATCAAGAAAATAAAAAAATCCTAGATTTATTTTAGGGATATAGAACAGTTGTTCCATTTGCACTCATTGAAGAAGACTTGTCTTGGGTCAAAGATAGTAAAGACACAAACACATAATCGTTGCATCAACTTTTTATCTTACCAAAAAATAAACACCGCAAGAAGATCCTTTTAAGAAATAGGACTAATTCACAAATGATGCCTTGCTTGTCTTGGGGGGTTGAGAAAAATGGCCTGGCTGATTTACCCTTAATTGCACAAGCCATACATGATAAGGCTTAAGATAATTCTAATCTTGGAAAGGATCATAGAGCATGCTAGCTTCAAAAGATGAGAAACATGCTCAGATGCATTTATCAATTTTGATATACTTTATAATTCATCAAATATATTAATATGTTGTGTTCTCTAGCATTGCAGATAGATGAGGTTTGTACACAATGTCCTGGAGGATTTACCTCCAATTGCACAATCCATAGATGATATAAAGCTTGAGAGAACTTCTTGGAAAGGATTGTGGAGCATGTGAGCTTCAAGCACGAGGAACTTTAATGTCACTCATCATGTTATTATATCTGTCAATGTTAACTTCAACAACTTTTTTCATTTATCATTTCATAATTTATTATTATTAATGTTCATTCAACTTTTGAATATTTTAAAAGGGACATGCAATTAGTATTCCGACTTCTAGTTCATACTAATCCCTTTGTTGTAAAAACCTTTATCCTTGCAAACACTATCCATATTAGTATTCATCAAGACCTATCACAGTCATGTCTTGAGTCCAATTGGGTGATGTTCCACCAAGCCATTGGAGTTGAGTATTTATGAAATTCATTGGTTCAAGTTAGTCAAGGAGAGGTAGAGGCATAATCTCACCCTTATGCCTACCTACGTATGTGATGAAAGACACTTGGGGTCATCCCTTATCAAAATGTCAGACCTCCCAATGTTGTCTTTGGTTGAATCAAGGATTGGAGTCACCAAAATTGTCTTATCTTGTTATTATTGAATATTGCCCTGTCATGAAGAGTTGAGTATACCCCTATCTCTGCATCACTAAGGCATCAAGTTTGGGACCAACCCATCTGGGAACTACATCATCATACCTCAAAAACACAATATGCAAACCAAGCCACAGTAGTTAAGGACAAATATAATAAATCTTGGAGCAGCTAAGAATTTGTTTGTCCTTAAAAGCTAGAGCAGTCTTCAAGGGAGATAATAAGGTTCATATAATTTGATCACTGTCTTTCACAGTCCCAAATAATGAATAAGAGTACTATTTTATTCAATAAATCATTAGCAAGAAAAGATAAAATGGTGCCATGAGAAGATTTTGATAATGGAAGAAGAAATATTCTCAAACCTTCAGAATGACAAATATAATCACGAGCCTTTCATCAGTGAAGAGAAATCCCACACAAAAACTAAGCCCCTTCACAAGGCATGATTATGACATATTGATAGGAACGCTTCACATAAAGAGTTCCCAAAGAGAAGACTTGATGATAGAAATAGTGATAGCATAATCCATTCTCCATTTTGAGTACAATGATACAAATATACACAGTGAGAAACATCAAACATAGTAAGCCATAGGAAGATAAAGGCTCATAGTCCTAGGTCTAGACATGTTTTACTAGAGGCAGATTTGAAATTATTTGCCCTCTATTCGTATGAGAGAAACATCAAATGCAAATCTTCAAGGCTTCAAATATAGTGACAAGATCAAAGAAATAAGAGTTTGTTATCGACCATCAAAAGACTAGTGATCAACCATCAAAAGATTAGTGATCGATCATCAAAAGACTATTTTGTGACTCTAGTACCAAGGAATTTTCTAGTAAAACAATCTTGACAGTGGTTCCTACTATGAAAGTATGGTTTCTTTTAACAACACCAAGCTTGGTGATTGGTGTACAAGCAAAGGCAGGTCAGTGGCTTTTACCAACAATGATTGATAGCATATAGGACAACATCAAGCATTAGATTCAATAGGTAGCAATCAAGAATCACTATTATATACAAGAAATAAACTTATCAGCAAGAGCTAGATTCAATAGGTAGCAATCATAAATGGTCATCAACAACACAATGATGTTTGTCATTGAAGAGAATCATTATAAGGATCATTTATAGAGCTAGATATCAACAATAACAGTGGATGGAAATGAAATGAACCATGAAACACAAGAAATAACTAATGAAAACCATTTGTAGACAAACATAAGACAGTGATTGAGGTTATTTCAATATAAGAGAAAACATAGTTTTCTACAAGGTATTTAGAAAAGTAATGAGGTGCCAAAGCCATTTGGAACAATCAATTGAGAGCAGTCCCTCATTGGTATCATTAAAGATTATATTCAAAAGGACTATTAAGGTCATGTGAGTATAGAGAACAAATCAAATACAATGCAACAGAATGCAGTGGCAGAGAAAATGATAAGGAAAATTAAAAAATGCTAAAGAAAATGTCAACTAATAAAAAAACTTACAAGGATGAGGCATATTCAAAACTTTTTCACTCACGTCATGGCCGATATCAACACTAGAAGAAACTCATAGTGTTAGTGTACATACAAGACAATATGGGAGTTCATTATACCCAACAACTTGTGGTGTTGTTGTTCGTATTGGCTCTGTTGGACCCTCCAATTAAGATTCAATATACATTTTTCAATAAGATTAACCGTGCAACATAATGAAATATTGAAAATTGTGTTATCTTATTGAGTTTCACTTGGTTTTGAGAATAGTTTAATATTCTCTACTTAACAGGGCCAACCACATGAAGGTGGAAGCTCATTTGGCCCCTCCCCCCCCTTCCCTAACATCACTCTAAATTCCCTGTTAACATCTAACATTCATTCATTATTTCTACCATTAATAAAATATAACATTCATTCATTAATATCACATAATGTTCATTAACACATAACATTGATTAACATTCATTAATGCACAACATTCACCAATATTCATTAACACATATCATTCATAACCATTCATTAGCACATAATTACATTCATTAACACATAAAAATCAGTCATTATCAAATAAGGTAGATTACTATCATTTATTTTTATTTTTTTTCTTTGAAGCTATGTAAATAATAAGTGGAACATCATTTTCTTCATTATTTCCCCCCTCTTCAGTTGTTCTGCCCTCTATTCGTGATCTCGATGCCTAGTCCTATACTAAGGACGAGGACACTGAAGCGAAGGGGGGTCCTCTGCAATAACAAATAAATGGGTTAAATTCAAAATATTTTTTATTATTGTTACAAGTATTTCATTAATTTAAAGAGAATAACCATGGCGCTCTTTACCTGATGGGGCTACATCATCTTCCACATCATTTTGTCTAGCCTCAACCTCAACATGTTGAACACCCTCTAGATCCTCTGGAGTTGAAATACCAAAGGTTACATTAATGTTGAACACCAATTGCAATTAAATTTGTTTAAAGGAATAACAGTGGTTCTCTTTACTTGATTGGGGAATATCACGTTCCAGATGTTGTGTACCCGGATCATGCTCCACTTGGTCACCACCGACTACATGCTCTAAAATATTAACAAAAAAGGTTACATTAATTACTACACTAATTATAATTTAAGATGTTTAATTGTATTAATAATTAAATAAACAAATTTGAATAGCAAATGAACACCTCCACTACTGGGCTACACATCCAGACCTTCATGTGCAGGTCATGTTTCACAATTAGCAGGCTACATTCCATTGTCATGTGCATTGTTATCATTGCTTGCTTATTTAAAACAGATATAGTCACTTTATGTTGAAACTCAACATCAATTAGATTATTGGTAAAGTATTCAATTTGAAACAATTTTCATTTAGCTTATTTACCTATGTGACAGATGCATCAGAATCTTGTGTTTGCCCACTCAATTCTCGTAGCCATTCAGCCACGACTATATAGCCTTGCCGGTAGGCAATTCTCTTGTCATCTTCTATGGGCGCTCTATTGAATTAAGAGCCCTACATTTTTGCTTGGTATTGTGAATTTTGCTTGCATTGTTTGATAAAAAAAAAATTGTTTGCAATTTATAAATAATTTGATGCAATATTTCATTTACTGATACTTACAATTCGTGTGGCAAGTTTCATATAACCACTAGAGACGAGTTTGTGTTGCTCGTGCTTTTCTTGTCTTGCCTTGGTTGCCTTTGACATGTCACTCAATCTATGAAAAGTTGGAAATATGTTAGATTATATAAATATAGAGAGTAATTAGTACATAATTACATTCTCAATTGTATCCCATACCTTCTTTTGGTGTCTGCTAGTGCATTTCTTTTTTTCCTTTCAATTCTCTCCTTGGCATCCAAAATCAGGTCCTTCCACTCCCTCTCTAGAATCATGGAGGGATGCTCGTACTTTACATTCTTCTCTAAATGTGTCATGTATTGGTCCCTCACATACTTTAGATATGTGCCATCTTTTTCAAGGAGCTTGGTTTTGTCGAATGTGTCATTTCCAAACAACTCAACCATACAGTTTGTCAATTCATCTTTTAACCTTTTTTCTTGGTCATTCCATCTTTTAAAGCAAAAACAAACCTGTTAGATTCAGAAATGAACTGAAACTACCTTTATTATAGTTCAAGAAATGGATCAAAGGAAAAATATTCTAGCAATGATATGAAATCAAAATAGTGGATTAGGGTTAGTTCACATATGATGTTCCACCTTTTACGTATGGTGGGCCCAAATATTTGCAATGCAATGTCATTAAGATTTTTATAAAAAATATCATTTCCTGAAAAAAAATTCATGGGATTGTTAGTCCAAAATGAGTGACTAGTAAGTAAATTACAATTAGACTATATATAATAATAAATTTAAAGTACCTGGAACCTTCTGTATCTTTAAGAGAATCAATTCTTCATCGCTCACCACCAATGTGGCCTGCAACATTCCTGTACTAGCAATACATGAAGATCCAGGAAATGATGGTATGTTATCAGCAGTAGTCACCTCTGACGCATCCTCATGTGCATCTCCTACTGCAGAAAATGAATCCATTATGAAATGCCCCCAAGAAAGAACACTTCAAGGGAAATAAACACATAACAAAAGATAGAGCAAAAGAGGGATCTACCAATAGTGGGTAGGCCAACATGACGTGCAGTAGAGGATGTCTGCATGCTGTGTGTTGCCGATATTACAGTTGGCAATATAGGTGGGGGTAACCTCTGATGAGGTAGCATTTGCATAGGAACATTGACAACACCTGAAGAATAATACATTAAATATATAAAACATTAAATATATGAAAACTGCAAGAATTGTAAACAAGGATGAACCTTTATTATGAACATTGACAGATTCAAGTATGATGTGTTTCGGGTACTCAAAGTGATAAGCCAAGCAAGTTTCAATCTACTTGTTTGATCATGATAGTCACAATGAATGGTAGTTTGGGTTTCTTATTGTATGAGTAAGTGCAGATTATGAGTACTTGGGCAGTTGGAGCAGACATTAATGAGATGAGGACAGTGAAAGAACACTCTTGGAGGACAGAGGTAAGTATATGTTAAGGTATGATGGTTGAAATAATTGGTATTTTCACAATGTTAAGGCTAACATGGAGTTGCTTGAACATGTAACTTGTCTTGTTGGAAGTTGACATTATGAGGAAGGTTGTAGATTCTTAATGGAGTTTGCATGTGTGAACATATAAAAGAAGACTGAATTTGTGTCTCAAATTGTAAAAACAGTGGAAGGAAGAGTTTGTTGAATTTGTGAGTGTGTCACAAAAAGGACAACAACCTGAAACCTTTTCATTTTGTAGGATCAACCTGATTATTAGGAATGGTGTTGGAGTTGAATGTTAGGAGAATGTTTGGGTGATTTTATGTCTTTTCCAAGTGTAGACGTATAAAAATGACCATATTCCTAAATGAATATTTTATGTTCATTCTCTATTTAATTAAATCCAATTTAATTAAATTATCCACATTCCTCTATTTAATTAAGTAAATTACTCAATTTATTTAAATTAAATTCACTATACCCATTTAATGAATAAATCATTTTATTCAATTAAATCCCCCCTATCCACTTTTAATTAAATTCAAATTTAATTAAATAGTTATCCTAAATTGAATAAATCTAATTTATTTAATTTCCCCAAATTGCAACCAAATTGAATTAAATTAACTTTATTTCAATTAAATCCTATTATCCCTCCATCCACTTGCATTTTCCTACATCTCCCACTTGCCTTCCTATACCCCTTTCTAATCCCTCCTAGAATCTTCTAATCGCTTCTAATTAGCTTAACCCATCTTCTAAACTTCATCACATCCCTAAGTAAAGGGAAGTCACTTCTCAAACCCTTAAAGTCTTTGATAACCATTAAAGGCTTCAAGTCTTCAACCACTTAATATCCCCAAAGTCTCCCAAACCATTAATGGTTAATTCAACCCTCTTACATGGTTAGAGACTTTTTGCCTAACTTAACCTTCATCCAACCCAAGGGTCTCATCAAGCCTTTAATGCTTTGACCATGATTATCTCTTAATCATTTGCACAAGGGTTTATCCTTGGATTAACTCTTAATCCAATGGGTAATCTTAACTTAGAATTGACCCTTACCCTCTAGATAACCATAAGGTCTTCTCAGGCATTTAATGCCTCCAACCCCTTCTCTCAACCCAACCCTATGTTGACACTTGTCACCATTTCATTGGTGCAAATTGCAAACATGGATCCCCAACTTTCAAACTCAACCCTTGATCAACTCTTTCAATCCTAACCATCCATTGCCCTGCTTTTGCTATAAATAGAGCTCTCATTCCTCCATTTTGAATCATCCTCCAAATTTGTAGTATCACACTTATGCTCAAATACATTCAAGCTTTCATACCATTTATGCTCATCATTTTAGCCTCTCTTTTAATTAAGAATTAGTCTAAATATGCATGTTTAGAATACTTTCTATTATCATTAGCTCAATCATAGACTAATATATCATGTTAGGATAGTATTTATACTAACCTTGTCATCTTATAATCTAGTTTATTGCATTTCTAGAATCATGCATAGCTTAGGATGCATTTCATTCTAAAATCTATCAAAGCATTCCTCGTTCTTACATTTGCCATCCCTAAACCATTTTTGCTCAGTGATCTGAGAGCAAAAACATTGGTTTGAGGGACATTGTAAGATAGAGAACCATGGGACCAACCTTGGGAAGCTGAGTGATATTTCATTACTCCATAGCTTGCACCAAGAAGTCCTCTGTGTGTGTGGACAAGTCTTCTGGAATATTTTCATATATTGAGTTCTATCGACCCACTTTTCTCGCATACATTTCTGGCGCCCACCGTGGGGCCCAACCCCATATATCAAATCGGTTTTTAAATTTAACCACTTTTGCAAGCATGCGGAAAAATGAACTAGCGCGTTAAGTTGACTATTTAACGCATCCGGTTAACAACCTAGCGCATTCAGTTCACTGTTTAGCACGTGAAGTCCATCATCTAGCATGTGAAGTCCATATATTAGCGCATCAAATCACTAATTTTCTTGTAGGTCTCGGTGCGGGAGAAAAACAGAGCAACACTTTCGGCGCATAGAGTAGCGCATCCAGAAAATAGTGTAGCACGTTGAAACCATATTTTAGCGCATCAAAGTTATATTTTAGCGCGTACAGTTTGTTCTGTAGTGCATCGCAGACAAAAGCAAAAATTGTAACCGAAAGTTAAAAATTAGACTTGTGGAAGTCCACCAAAGCATCTAACGTTTTTCCTCTGATTTTCTTGTAGGATTCTAACAAATTTGTTGCAGAAAGGAGCCTAATCTTAGAATATTTAGATAGTTAAGATTTTCACTAACTTAGTTAAGTTAGTTTAAAATTTTAAACATCTTTTATTCTTAAAATTGAACTCACTTATTTCTTTTGGGCTATAAAAAGAACCACTATCAGAAATTTTCTTTCTTTTATAGGAGAAAAACTTCATTTTGGAAGCTCTAAAAAGAACAAGCAAATTTACTTTTTGCAAAGCTTAAAACGAACCTCACCTTCTTTTGGTGTCTAAAAGGATCCATTTTATTTTGCAAAGGAAAAAGAATCTCATCTTTATTTTGTGCAAAGCAAAGAGGGAAAACTTTCCCCTATCGACTTTAAATTTGTTGACCAAATCACAATTTACTTTGTTGACTAAGCTTATTTTACAAAAGTTTCAGAAATACACACTTTGCTATGAAAGGTTAAAAAGAACATCATGCTTGTTGGAGCAACATTTCCAAGTAGAGATTAGCAAATCACTGAATTGAAGGCTAAAAAGAACAACTTGATTGCCTTGTCTCGAAAGTGAAAGGAATATGCTCTCCCCTTAACTAGGTGAACAAAAATCCAAACCACTCTTAAAGCTTTCTATATTTCAAGCATAAAACCTTTAGCAGGCCTGCCTTCCCGAGGAGTTGAAATCAACTCTTAAAGCCGTTTATGGCCGGTGTGAAGGGAACGACCTAAGTGGGGAATGACTTTGACGCCAAGAATTCCAACCCACTATAATCAAACGTGGAAAGTGATGAAAGTCCTTTTCAATGGTTGCGCACAGCGCTTAGCCTTCCCCTAGTATCCTTGAGATACGTAAAGCCTTTGTTCTAAAGGTTGGGAAGCCTCCTGAGGGAGTTTATCACTGACGGCCGAACGGGAAGCCTGATTATGAACCATAGAATTAGAAACTTTGAACCGAGTCAGTAACCAGACATTTATAACATCATAGTGCAAGGGTGGGGAAGAATCCACCCCCAAGATTACTCACCATATATCTCCCAAGATAACTACTCAACTGTGAAGCGATTCACTTTGGATTAATTTCTGGCAAAAGGCAAAAAAATGGGCGCCCTCTAAGGGGTGACACGACTGTTTGAGCTGACGGAGTATCGAGACTAGTGGGCTATGATATTATTTATAACCTTTGAATAAAGAGTCTTTCTGAAGTGTATTATTCGTATCCAAACCTGTTAAAACATTAGGGATTTGAACACATCCTCGCAGAACATACACTTTTTGTTAGATTAGGCAAATGGTTGTACTTTTTGTGTCGTGCTTGCATTTACTACCTCAGAAAATCATCCATCAAACTTGAAAAATTCACGACAAAAAATTCAAAATTTACAAAAAATCAACCAAAGGAAAAATCAGGGCAGTTTAGTGCATAAGAGCAACTTCTTAGCACGTGAGGTACTTCTGTTAGCGCATCCAACCATCAATTTAGTGCGTTGGTTCCAAACAGTAGTGTTTTATTATGAAGCAAAATAGTGTGAAAACATTTAGCGCATCAAAGAAACAGTCTAGCGCGTGGAAGCATCAGCTTAGCACGTGGAAGCTAAACATTAGCGCATCAGGTTCACAAGTTAGCGCGTTACAGGCCCAAGATAGCAAATAGATTTTTCAAAACAGATAGAAAACAATTTTGAATAGTCAAAACTTTAGTGCATGTCTGGGGGCAGCCTAGCGCATGTGGTCATTATTTTAGCACGTGGAGTAATTTTTGTAGTGCATATAGTCTCTGTTTTAGCGCGTGATCAAAAACATAAAAATAAGGGGCAAAACAGTAAGGAATTTTAGAAATTTTGAAAACATTTTTAGAAGCCTTTTCCATCAAACATCATTTTTCATCAAAGTAGAGTAACAAAAACAAACCGTTAACAACTATTTCTTGAACTAAATTTGTGTCAAAACAAACGTTGTAAAAATCCTAAACTGATCGCGCAATAAAACATGTCTATCTTATCATAATCCAGAAACCTCATCATCAGTATCAACAGAATCCTTTACCATCTTACGGATTTTATCTCAAAAACACTTGTTTAAAATTTTCAAGTTGTCAAATCCAATCTCCATATCGGGAGGCTTATATCCATATCATTTGACACGCTTTGTCGTGAAGAGGCATCTAAACCTTCACTTTGATAGAGTAAAATTTGAAATTTTCCAAACAAGATCAACTGAATCCAAACAAATCAAAGGAAACCATTGATCACTCATGCATGACTAATCCCTATATTCTGAGAAGAAAGAACCTTTATCGTAACATCACGTTGAAGAAACAACAACCTAGTTTTTCCAAATTCATCAAGAGAAATAAGTTTTTATACATCAATCATCAACTTTTCAAATCTCATCGGGTATTCCTTCATCACGTCAAACGTTATATCCAAAACAAATCCAACGAATTTGACAAAGAACCTTTAAAAACAAGAGCCTACTGTCAAAAGTCTGCTTTTAATCAAATCATAAACTGCGGAGGAAAGATCAATCCAGCATTCTTTCCCGACGAATGTATCACTTATAACACATCTCGACTAGAACCACTCACCCCTGAGCAACATATCAACGAGGCTTTTGTCCCCTTCATCACTGAAAGTTTCTACTGAAATGCCTGTTACTTGCTCTCAAAGAAACCAACAAAGCGAGACACATGCAAAGTCTAGTATGAATCGAAGATTGTCAAATCCTTTTGAAGTTCCACACCTAGAAGAAATTGAAATTTATGAAGAACTTCTTCAGGAATGTCAGGAAAACCCCTCATTCCAAAAACTTGTCGAAAGGCTCATGGAAAATGACAAAGAAAAATATCTGCTCATGCTTACAAGTAAAGGCGTTAAACTTCCCGAAGATCTAGACTCAAACATCTTTAAAACCAGATCTCGACAATATGCATATCAAGAACAACAAAGAGAAGAAGAACCTCGCAACTTTTAACAACACATACCTGAGCAATACATTCCAAAACAACGCATACCAGAAATGCGTATACCCGAGCTAGAAATACCAGAGCAAAATATACCATTTACCACACCTTTTCAGCTGAGAACTAATACAAGGGAAGAACTCTTCCCTCGACCAGACAATATACCTTTGGCTGCTCTTACTCAACAAATGCAAATGTTACAACGACAGATCCATGACATGCAACAAGGGACAACAGTGCGGTACTCTTTAAACGAAATCTGTCCTTATCCATTTGATAGAAGATTGAACATGGTACCTTTTCCTCCAAACTCAGACGTTCCCAAATTTGATAAATATGATGGGAAAAGTGATCCTCGAGATCATGTTCGAGAATTTTGCACAATGAGCCTTGAATTTGCTCATGATGACACCTATTTAATGAGGTTATTCCCAAGAAGCTTGGGAGGGCAAACAATGGAATGGTTATCCAAAATTACACCACCTGTCAGATCATTTGATGAATTGGTTAACAAATTCATAACCCAATATTCCTATAACATCCAACATGCCATAACCATGCTAGATGTTTGCAACACCAAACAAAAGAACAATGAAACATTCATGATGTTCCTTCAATGCTGGCGATGTATGGTATCCAGATATACTCGAGATATTCCTGAAAAGGAAAAAATGGAAATCTTCATTGACAATTTGAATAGTGAAATGAGTTACAGGCTAAAATTTCAATGCATACCGTCTTTCGCTAAATTGATTGAAAATGGCATTCAAGTAGAGGAAGCATGTGTCAAAAAGGGAACACTCAAATTCTACAAGGAAGGAACAAACTCATCAAACTACAATAACCAAAACAACACCAACCTAGACAAATCTCGATTTTGGACTCGAAACAAAAATGAAGCCAACAATGAAACGCATGATCCGAAATCTAAGCAACCAGTGCTCGCATTATCCAGAAATCTTCAAAATATGAAAAATCCTAAGAATGCTAATCCAAATGCTAACACATATGCACCAAACACCGATCAAGGACAACTCAACACAAACAACACCAATGATACTCAAAGAAAAAACATGAATCCAGGACCTAACAACAATTCACACAACAACCTGAACAATTTCCAAAAGCGTATCTTCACACCACTGGGGCAATCACTAGAATCAGCATTCAAAGAACTTTTGGCACACAAGATTCTTTCTTTGCCTCCAATCAGCAACTATGAACCCCAAATCAAACCACCTTGGTGGAATGAATCACACTATTGTGATTACCATCATAACAAGGGTCATAAGACAAACAATTGCATGAGATTAAAACACGTGGTGCAAGATATGATTGATCGAGGTGACTTAACAGTAGATGGTCTCAAAACAAATGGTGATCATGGAGCCTTTAAAAATCCTCTTCCAAATTACAACAAAGATGGAGCTTCAACCTCGGATAATACACGCAGAGCTCGTGTCAACCATATCTACAACAACACCATAAATCACATATCAACTAAAGATCATCAAGTAAATGTCATCACCATCCGAGATAAGCATGATCATGAATCTGTCAATGTAACAACCCAAACTCAGAAATATGTCTTGAAAGGACATACATCACCTACAACTACCACACCAAAAATCCAATATGACTTGGTTAGCCAACTATGCAAAACTCCAGCTCAGATATCTATACTGGAATTGCTGAAACTATCACCAAAACACAAAGACATCTTGGAACAAGCACTATTGGAAACTAATGTACCTCAAAATCTGGATACATATAGATTTCAAGCCATGGTCGCCCATATGACTAGACCTCATAACCTCACCTTCTCAAAACATGACGATGCTTCCTTAAACCATCCGCATAACACTCCTCTCCATATCGAAGTCATTGTTTCCAAACACCGAGTAAAAAGAGTCTTAATAGATGGAGTCAGACTTAATATATGTACTTTAAAGCTTATCCATGCATTAGGCTTCTCAAAAGAGTCTATTGATCCCTGTAAGAAGATTACCATAAAGGCATATGATGATGAGGAAAGGTCCTCTAAAGGAACTATGATATTGCCCATTCAAGTAGGACCAGTGCAAAAAAACACTATATGTCTGGTCTTAGACATAGATCTCACCTACAATATTTTATTAGGGCGACCCTGGATACATGAAATGCAAGCAGTGCCTTCTACGTATCACCAGTGTGTCAAATTTACTTATGATGGACAAGAAGTCTCCATATCTGTTGATCACAATCCATTTCAACATTGCAACGCAATGGGGGCAGCCCAAGGCAGTTTGGTTCCTCATAATAGAGAGAAACAACAATCTTTAGCATCAGATCTACAAATAGAAAATTCCAACTCCTTATTTGGAGACTTCAAATAGAAAATGCAAATCAAAGACCAAGTTATGGGAGAATACTCTTTGGAGCCTTTATGTTTGGCCAAATTGCCAACATCACCTAGATCTCATGGATTGCCTACTACATCAACACATCTGGTCACTCAGCCCATCACCAAATTTGATGGTACCTTTATCCAATTGGGCACTCTAGCACATGAATCAGAACACAAGGATGTTCTTAGCTAGTTATACAAAGATGAGAAAGAAGATAATAGAGCAGCTACTCTGGACATTGTTCTACCTACACACCTATATGGAAAAGGATGCTTAATCATGTAGCAAATGGGATATGACGGTAAAGGACCTATTGGGAAACACAAAGAAGGAGTCACTGAACCTATATATCTTCCTTCATAGCCCAGTGGAAACAAAGAAGGATTGGGTTGTGAGCTCACTTTCCTATTAAAAAGGCCACCCCACCTAACTACAAAACCTCAATGGAAAGAAAAGAAGAAATACAAAGAAGAATCCTGGCAGGAAGCACTCTTTGAATCAACAAAAACAATCCACAAGGCACGGGAACGTCAAGATCAGAAGTTACATCAGGAAAAGCTTCTAAAGCACAAAAGGGTCATATCTGCAGCAGTAGTTCATATTCAAACACCAATATCTCAAGAACCAATAAAATCATCTCCGGATACCTTTGTTTCTCCCCGAGGAAGCACAGTCTATGAACAAATATAGAAAATAGAAGCCGGATCTGACAGAGAATCAACAAAAACTATCAAAATGGTATCCATCATCAAAGATTTGTTTTTACCATACAACATACCAGTTTACAACACTGATAGAATCTGGGATGATGCCTCTAAGATGGATTCCAATGAATATGAATGGGGTACCTACTCCAATGCTACTACAGATATCCCTGATGATACTGATTCCATATCCCTTTCTCAAGAAGAACATAACGCAAGAGATAGACCTCTTGAATTTGGACCACAGAATATCTATGACGCCAAGGAAAGCGAACAGAAACATTATGAACAAGTCTATGTGGAAGATAATACCATCGAAGACCTCGACGAAATCCTGGACTTCTTTGAAACCAAGAACAATCACGATGAACACTCTGTCCTAACACTTACAGTAGCAGAACTTGATCCACCTAATGATTCCTTACCGCTTGTCTTTCCTGACCTCATCGACTGGGATGAACTTGAAATCCATGAAATACCAATTTTTCCAGATGATGAATCTATTATCCATTACCTATGTACCATAAATCCAGAAACAGGCTCTACCAGTGAACAAAGTAATGATGTCTGCAAACTAGGGAGTGCCAAGTCTCTCAGTCACAAAAATGAACCAAGTAAAAGATTTGATGCTGAAAACCAAACAATGGCAGCTCTAGATCACAAAAAAGTAAAAATAAAGGACACATCTAAGGGTGAAAACCTTTTTAAGGCACCTAACGATGGGAGACTTGACACTCTTCCTGAGAACTTTCATGAATGATCACCCATATTGATTGAGCCCACTCAATCAATCAACATTGGTACCATAGAAGCAGTCAGAAACCTACACCTTGCAGAATCTCTGACAGAGGAAGAAAGATTAACATT
This sequence comes from Cryptomeria japonica, assembly GCF_030272615.1. Classification (NCBI taxonomy): domain Eukaryota; kingdom Viridiplantae; phylum Streptophyta; class Pinopsida; order Cupressales; family Cupressaceae; genus Cryptomeria; species Cryptomeria japonica. The sequence continues at coordinate 446,143,622 of NC_081411.1, read as the reverse complement.
CATCATTTTCTTTAGAGAACAGCAAATTAACTTTGCTTGGTCATATGCTGATATGTCCGGGGTGGATCCACACTTAATCATGCATCATTTGTCCATCTCTTCAGGAGTTAAACCAGTCAAGCAAAAGCTACGAAAGATGAATCCACAGGTGGCACTCATGGTCAAAACTGAACTAAAGAAATTATTAGACATCGGATTCATCCAACCCATTGACTATGCAGAATGGATTTCCAACATCGTTCCAGTATCAAAACCAGATGGTAGTGTCAGAATATGCACTGACTTCAGAGACGTAAACAAAGCTTGTCCAAAAGATGACTTTCCTCTACCCAGCATCGACATAATTGTAGATCTCACAGCAGGCCATGCAATGCTCTCATTGATGGACGGTTTCTCAGGCTATAATCAAATCAAAATAGCTCCCGACGATCAAGATAAAACTACGTTCACCTGTCCTTGGGGAACGTACTGTTGGAATGTTATGCCTTTTGGCTTAAAGAATGCAGGGGCCACTTATCAAAGAGCAATGACAACAATATTCCATGACATGATGTACACATTTATGGAAGACTATGTGGATGATTTACTAGCTAAATCCTTCACCAGAGTAGAACATCTCAGCATCCTAACAAAGATCTTTGATCGATTGGAGAAATTCCAAGTCAGGCTCAACCCTAAGAAGTGTGTCTTCAGTGTTACATTAGGCAAATTACTAGGCTATATAGTCTCAGCTAAAGGTATTGAAGTAGATCCAGCAAAGGTACAAGCCATTATGGACATGCCACCACCAAAGAATATCAGTCAACTCAGATCTCTACAAGGACAACTTCAGTCAATCAGGCGATTCATCGCTCAACTAGCAGATAAAAGTCTACCATTTAACCATTTACTACACAAAAATGTACCATTCAAATGGGAGACCAAGTGTGCAGAATCTTTTTACCAAATCAAATAGTACCTGATGAATCCACCAGTTCTAGTACCACCAGTCACAGGAAAGCCACTTATCCTATATATCTCAACAACAGATATATCGCTAGGGGCACTATTGGCACAAGAAGATCAACAAGGAAAGGAAAGAGCCATATATTATATCAGTAGGACATTGAATGGCTATGAAATCAACTATACATTCATTGAGAAGGCTTGCCTAACAGTGGTCTTCGCATCTTAGAAGTTCCGACATTATATGCTAGCACACACCATTAAGCTAGTCACAAAAATTGATCCTCTCAAATATCTACTCAATAAGGTAGCTCTTACAGGCCGATTAGCTAAATGGGTCATGATTCTCAGTGAATTTGACATTCAATACATAGAAAGATGAGCCATCAAAGGACAAGCAATTGCAGATCAGCTGGCTGAAGCACCGCTACCAGGAAAACACACCATGGAGATTGAATTTCCAGACAGGGACGTTCTTGCTCTTTCTACCAAACAATGGACCCTATACTTTGACGGATCCTACACACAACATGGTTTAGGTGCTAGCATTCTGTTCATCACTCCTGAAGGACACATTATACCAAGATCATATAGGCTTATGTTCCCATGCACAAATAATGTAGTTGAATATGAGGCATTGGTTATAGGCATCAAAATGGCCGTAGAATGGAAAATCATAGAGTTAAAGGTCTATGAAGACTCACAACTAGTCGTCAATCAAATCAACAACAACTATCAGACAAAGGACGACAAGCTACTACCCTACAAGTGAATGGTGGATGACTTCAAACAGTATTTTGTGCACATCACCTTCGAGCAAATACCAAGATTGAACAACAAAGAAGCCGATGCAATGGCTACTATCACTTCATTACTACAAATTCCAGAGCAACAAATTCGTTACAAGTTCCTGGTAGAGCAACTATTCTCCCCCGCCTATGACCACTCTGAATCCCAGTTTATCTATGCCTTGACTGGTTCAGATTCTCCACTATATGGACCAATATACGACTACCTCAAGCACAATATCTTACCAATTGACCAATCCCGTAACCAAAAACGTAACTTTATCCGATAAGCTGCCCGTTATACCCTTACTGCTGATACTTTGTATCATCAAGGTCTAGATGGTACTCTTCTTCGCTGCCTTGATCGTAATGATTCCGATTCTGCTTTACACGAGCTTCACAAAGGTATTTGTGGAACACATTCAAGTGGTACTACTCTTGCTAAAAAGCTTCTATGGATGGGATACTACTAGCCTACAATGGAGAAAGACTCATATCACTTCGCTAAGAAATTTCCTAAATGTCAGATCCATGGCAATCTGATACATGCACTAGCACAGGAACTGCAACCATTTACAACATCCTGGCCCTTTTGTCAGTGGGGACTAGACTTAGTGGGCAAAATTCATCCTTCATCTTCAAATGGACACAAGTTCATTATAAAAGCAACAAAATACTTTACCAAATGGATCGAAGCAGTTCCCATGACCACAGTGACTGGGAAACAAATTGCCTCTTTTATCCTTAATTATCTGATTTGCAGATATGGTATTCCAAGTTCAATCATCACAGATAATGGACGGCCTTTCAAAAACCAAGATGTCCAAGAACTATGTGAAAAATTCAAAATCCAACATAGGTTCTGTACACCATACTACCCACAGGGAAATGGTCAAGCAGAAGCATCCAACAAGACAATCTTGAAAATCCTAAAGAAAACAGTGAATGATGCAGGCAAAGATTGGCATGTACAACTTAATCCAGCACTTTGGGCATACAGAACCAACATCCGCACACCTACAGGAGCAACACCATACTCATTGGTATATGGATCATAAGCCATTTTACCCCTGGAAGTAGAAATCCCATCTCTCAGAGTCTCTTTGAAAGGTTTAATCCCAGATGAAGAGTATCGAGTTAACCGACTGCAAGAACTCAAACTATTAGATGAAAGATGTCAGCATGCTTACACTCATCTCAAAGCATATCAACAACGCATGTGTAGGAGCTACAATCACAAGGTCATCCCCCGCAACTTCAAAGTTGGTGACCTAGTCCTCAAAGAAAATCTAAGAAATCAGCAAGATCGAGAAAAGAAAGGGAAATTTGAACCTAATTGGTTGGGTCCCTATGTTATCATATCAGTCTATGGATCAGGTGCCTATCAGCTCACAACTTCAGAAGGAGATGTGCTCGACGAACCAACTAACAGCATCCATCTGAAAAAGTACTACACTTAAATAGCCTAGTGCACGAAAAAGTCAAAACCAACAAAAAAATCAAAAAAATCTAGAAAAAGCAAAAACATAAAGTACAATAAAAACAAATGGTGAAAACCTGGTAAATAGGCGCTCTTGTGAAAGAATGGCTCCTCTATCTATCTCCATACTATTTTATCCATACAAACACCATTGGCCATCGCCCGACCCTTATTACATATTCATTCAGGACATACTTAGCGTAGTCACTATCCTGGTTTATCCATATATATCCTCTTACCACAATCCACCATGGCTTGGAAATCACTGTACATATTCACATCAAGAGGCACACTCAGCTAGGGGCATTCAAATCATCTAAATATTGCAAACATTCAAGACATCAAAACTATTTGCAAAACTCAGAAGCATGGCATCCAACAACCAAAACTACACTTCATCGCAAAGCACAACACAAAATTCACAAAAAAATACCAAGGATGGATGATTTTATGAAGTACTGAATGTTGCATTATCACATAAAAATCTTGACCAATTTTTCATTTTGAACTTTTTAAATTATTGGATTCTCTTTCTCACTAAATGCTTCAAAGCTAGAGATCATGGGGAATTTCCAATATTTTCTTAGTCTTCTGTCTGGGAGCCGATCAATTGTACTGTGTGAATACTTGCCACGAGACGTGGTACATTGAATATCACTGAAGGCCTGATTCCACTTCATGCATACAAATGATTTACTCTTGTCTGTTTATAAGCAATACGCACTCAGGTCATCCTGGTTCAATTATACCTTGACGCTTATGCTATCTTGCAAAATCAAAACATCATGTAAATTTTTCTTAGGTCATTATGGTTCAATTATACCATTGTGCTTGTATAAATTTTCAACATATCCTACACAAATCAATGCTCAATGATGATACCTACAAAGAAAGCAAAGAACATATGGCTATATCGGATGGCAAATACAGAATGAGGATGCTACCAAAAAAATAATTGCATATCATTTTAAAATAGCTGCATATCATTTTACAAATTAACATCATATCAAATCATACATCTCATTTTCAAGATACATCTCACAGCATCTCAAATCATACATCTCATTTTCAAGATACATCTCCCAAGCATATCAAATCATACATCTCATTTTCAAGATACATCTCACAGCATATAAAAACATACATCCTGCATCATACATTATATCATATATTTAAGCACTGCATCATCATCACATAAACGAAAAGAGCACATAAGCACATCCATCCATATCACACACCACATGATAAAAAAAAAATGGTGCCATATATATATATATATATATATCTCAAAAATGATCAAAATGTACAAAATGTATCATCACTGTGTCCAATACAAAGAATACAATGATCAAAAATACAGCAGAGACCACGTCTCTCAAGTATGACTATCCCCTGATGGAGATGGTCTGGCTCCAGATGTCCCCGCCCTTGGGTCTCCAGGAGGGTCCTGTCTTGGTGGCCCTGTCACACCTCAGCTCTCGGACCGCGACCTAGTATCTCAAGATCGACTGGATCTCGACTGTGTAAAACTCTGTACTCACCGGTCCTGGGTACCGCAGCCTCATAATGCCACCGATAGTACTCCACCTCCTGAGCTCTCAATGCTATCTCTCTCAGGGTGTCTCTCATCGGGCCACCCGCCGTTGCTCTCTGCACACTGGCTGCAAGCTCCTCCGCTCGCCCCCTCCGCTCTATCTCTGTATCCCGCTCAGTGGTCAACTGCGCAATCTATCGTTGATGTGTCAAAACCTGTGCCTGCAGTTGTTGTACAGTCACCTGCAGGGTCCGAATCTGAGCATCCTCCACATGTGTAGGGACCCAAACCCACAGCAGTACCTGTACAGGGGCAACCCCTCCAACTCTGCCTATCCTCGGTGCTGGAGGTGGGAGCACATCCATCCTCCTCCTCTGCGCTGGTTGTCTCGCCTAATCTGTACCCCCCACTGCAGCTAGCACCTCCCCCACTCTCCCCTCTCCACCGGCTCCAATAGCCAATCCCCCTCTCCCCCTGTCTATCACCCCCTGTCTCACTGCTCTCTCCACACCTTTATCTCCTCTCCTCCCTCTATCTCCCCATCTCCCTCTGACTCCTCTCCCTCGTCCTACTCCTCCATCATCTCCATCATCATCATCATCTCTCTCTCCCTCCTCATCATCATCATCAAAAGCTGGCTGCATCTCCTCGGGATTAGATATCCTAGCCACCGCCCACGCAACAAACAATCTAGCGAACTCATCAGTCATGCCCGGATCCAGAATCTCTGGGGCATAATCCCATACCTACCCTGCCAACCTGACAAACTCCTCCACCGCCACTGCGCTATTAATGGTTGGGCCCCAATCAGCTACATCCTGCCTCCGCCGTGCATATAGGCAATCTTCCTGAGGTATACCCTGCTGACGCCCAAACTGTCTCAAAACTTGGGTCACCACAAACCTCTCTATAACAAATGGGGTCCTCCCGATCAGATATCTCATCATAAATACAAAGGGCATCTCCAGCCCATCTTCTGCCCACACCTCACATCCTGTATACGGTCACCATGTGATCGTATCAATATCATCTAGTACTCTCCTCCAATGCTCTAGTTTGCCTAGCTTTCGCTGGACAACTAGACCCCTGTATCCATATGCATATGCACACCCCACGGGCCTATCTCTGTCTGCTAATGGCCTCGCCACTGGAATGTGCTCCCAGCACCATACCTGTAACAGTGTCATGCCAGCTGACAAACTACCATAACCCAGGTATACCACCTCATGTAAGCCCTTGTATAGTTGGGCCAGCATAGGTGATCCCCATGAAAACCTTCGGCCCTGTGTCACCATCTCCTCTAATACCGGCCCCCATCCCACAGAGAATCCCTTTGACCTACGATCAGGACAAAGGAATCCACCAATGAACCCTGCTAGTACGGATGGAAGGGGTGCGTAATCCAGGTCTAAAAACTCCTGCCACGGGATCTCATAACCACAGACTATCTCATCATGAAAGATGTGGCGCAGTGCCTCTGTACCACCCTCCTCTGACTGCTCATATGGTAGTAGTGCACCTACTACGGGAATGCACAGGATCCTGTAATAGTCCTCTGGTGTGACTGTCATCTCTCCAGTAGCAAAATGAAAGGTGTTCATGTCGCTGTGCCACCTCTCTGCCAATGCTGTCAGTAGCCCCCGGTTCACCGTGAACCGAGGCATATCTAATAGGGAGGTCAACCTGCATCTCTCAATGATATCAAGGTCGGCCTGGGTCAACCGCGGTATTAATGTCCACGGTCTCAGAAATCTCTCCTACGACTGAACCACACCCAATCGTTCCTGTCAACAAGCAAAACAAATCCAATATCAGTTTCCACATCAAAACAAAGATATCAAAATCAAACTCACATCAACAACATGAAACAATTTGCTCATCTACATCAAGTTCAAAATCCTATCATTTCATATCAACTTGTAACACAACTCAAGTTCTCAAAAACCATATCAAAACTTGTAACACAACTCAAGTTTCCAAATCACATTAACTTGTAAAACAACTCAAGTTTCCCACCCATATTAGCTTGTAAAACAACTCAAGTTTCCAACCCATATCAGCTTGTAACACAAATTAGGCTTCACACATTGAACTTAACACAGAGTGCAAAAACAAATCATATTTTGATCAACACAACACAGTGATATCTATACATAACTTGAAATATTGCAAATTAAAACAAGTTTTAACAACACTCATATTGGACAAATCCATAAAAATCATGACAGCACGACACAACAAATTCACAAATCACCTCATCTTGCCAAATTTTTTCAGATGCGCTAAAACAGATTCTCGATGCGCTAAAATTCACCCACGCGCTAGGCTATTTTTTCTACACTCTAATCTATTCACCCTATGCGCTAGACTGACTCTACGTGCTAAATCTTTCCCCCCATGCACCACCTAACCTGCACTGTGCACTAAACCCTACCCACGCGCTAATCTATGTTTGACCCTATGCGCTAGGTTTACCCTACGTGCTAAACCCCTTACCCATGCGAACCCCTGCGGCCCCTATGCGCTAGGTCTACCCTACGCGCTACCCTGCTGACCTAACGCACTACCCGACATTCGCCATGCGCTATTTTAAGTCTATGCGCTAACCTATATTTCCTATGCACTACCCTATTTTATTTCGGACGCGACCCTAAAAATCGACTTGATGCGCTACCTAAAACTTCGTATGCGCTAATCTATGACTTTGATGCGCTAAAACGCTAAAACCGAATTTTAAAAATAAAAAAATGACCAAAAATGACCAAATCAAAAATCAAAAGAGGGTCAAAAGTGTTGACTTACTGGTGGTCCATACGTTGCAGGTCTCCGGTACCTCCGAACGTGCTCGAAACGATGTCTAGAATATGGAATAGGCATTTTCTCTTCAGACCAAATTCTCTTTCTCCAAAGTCAACAAAGCACAAATGAATCAAATCAAAGCTCTTTTCCCCTTTTATAGGAGGAAAATTAAATTAGGGTTAGCCAAACAGACATGTAATATGGTCGCGGTCTCCCCTATACCTTACACAATGTACATTGTCGGGAGATGAATCAATTTAGACACATTTCACATAGATGAAATCCTACACACCACACACAACTCATCAAATTAAATCAAAATTTTCAAAATATTGATTCATCTCCCGAGGGGGCATCACCATCAAATATTGAATCTGGGGCATCATGCATCAAATCAAATCTGGGGCACGACTTCCAAATCAAAAGAGCGACACAAAAATGGCATTTGATCATAAATCACGATAACGCATCATTTTCTTTGAAATAACATGTGCACACACGTCACTTCAAAGAGGGGCAAAATGTAGACGTATAAAAATGACCATATTCCTAAATAAATATTTTATGTTCATTTCTCTATTTAATTAAATCCAATTTAATTAAATTATCCACATTCCTCTATTTAATTAAGTAAATTACTCAATTTATTTAAATTAAATTCACTATACCCATTTAATGAATAAATCATTTTATTCAATTAAATCCCCCCTATCCACTTTTAATTAAATTCAAATTTAACTAAATAGTTATCCTAAATTGAATAAATCTAATTTATTTAATTTCCCCAAATTGCAACCAAATTGAATTAAATTAACTTTATTTCAATTAAATCCTATTATCCCTCCATCCACTTGCATTTTCCTACATCTCCCACTTGCCTTCCTAAACCCCTTTCTAATCCCTCCTAGAATCTTCTAATCGCTTCTAATTAGCTTAACCCATCTTCTAAACTTCGTCACATCCCTAAGTAAAGGGAAGTCACTTCTCAAACCCTTAAAGTCTTTGATAACCATTAAAGGCTTCAAGTCTTCAACCACTTAATATCCCCAAAGTCTCCCAAACCATTAATGGTTAATTCAACCCTCTTACATGGTTAGAGACTTTTTGCCTAACTTAACCTTCATCCAACCCAAGGGTCTCATCAAGCCTTTAATGCTTTGACCATGATTATCTCTTAATCATTTGCACAAGGGTTTATCCTTGGATTAACTCTTAATCCAATGGGTAATCTTAACTTAGACTTGACCCTTACCCTCTAGATAACCATAAGGTCTTCTCAGGCATTTAATGCCTCCAACCCCTTCTCTCAACCCAACCCTATGTTGACACTTGTCACCATTTCATTGGTGCAAATTGCAAACATGGATCCCCAACTTTCAAACTCAACCCTTGATCAACTCTTTCAATCTTGACCATCCATTGCCCTGTTTTTGCTATAAATATAGCTCTCATTCCTCCATTTTGAATCATCCTCCAAAATTGTAGTATCACAGTTATGCTCAAATACATTCAAGCTTTCATACCATTTATTCTCATCATTTTAGCCTCTCTTTTAATTAGGAATTAGTCTAAATATGCATGTTTAGAATACTTTCTATTATCATTAGCTCAATCATAGACTAATATATCATGTTAGGATAGTATTTATACTAACCTTGTCATCTTATAATCTAGTTTTATTGCATTTCTAGAATCATGCATAGCTTAGGATGCATTTCATTCTAAAATCTATCAAAGCTTCCCTCGTTCTTACATTTGTCATCCCTAAACCATTTTTGCTCAGTGATCTGAGAGCAAAAACATTGGTTTGAGGGACATTGTAAGATAGAGAACCATGGGACCAACCTTGGGAAGCTGAGTGATACTTCATTACTCCATAGCTTGCACCAAGAAGTCCTGTGTGTGTGTGTGGACAAGTCTTTTGGAATATTTTCATATATTGAGTTCTATCGACCCGCTTTTCCCGCATACACCAAGAACAGTTGAAGGGTTATTAAATAGTGAATGGAACATTGAAGTAAGACTATCCCATTGGTGTTTTTTTATCTTTGTGAATAGTGTGAAGACAATAGAGGGTCAAGATGTTTCTTAGGGTAGTTGGGAGGGTTGAGAATTGTGTTTTTTTTTTCATGGGAAAGAAGTCCATTTATGTGTCCTTGGAAAGAACTAGTTTGGTGTGTGACAAATGAGCATTGAGAGATGCATCTTTGAACTATTAGTGGTCCTAATTATAATTAGTACCGTATCGAAGTCAAATTGTGAGAGTTGGAGTGATTCAAAGAGTGAAAGTCCTCAAGATGGATTTGGGAAAGATGAGTATGCCAGTAGGATCATAGTAGGACAATTACATTAGGGGTAGATAGTGATCTCATTGTTATTGTTGTCTTGGCACATAGTGGAGTCAAATGTCAGAGCAAGTGCAAGTGGAAATTTCTTTTGATTCAAATAAATAGCCAAGGTCCTATGATCAAGGGGTTGATCCAAGTCAAGGATCTAGAAAAAAGATGTGTTGGAGGTTTGTTGAGAACAAGTGAATGGATGTGTAAGGGGTTTTTTTGCCCTAAGGTATGAATGATGATTCATGAAGAGAATCAACTAGATCCCTCTGCATCAACTACGTAATAAATATATGATCAATAACACTATCATTAAAAAGGCAAGTTCACAAGTTCAAAGAAGGAGTAGTTTTAATGTATAGAAAATCGTCATCACCTGAACTACCTGCAATACCCCAATCATGGCCACCAGGTTGATGAGGACGCATAAATTTCTATAAAAACAACACGTGCATATTTTAGTTAATGACATAAAAGAGTATAAAATATAAACCATTATTGAACTTTTGTTATAATTAAAGCTTTCATTACTACTTACTTGCAAGTTTTCTATTGTCCGCATCAATTTTTGCACCCTCTCTTGTATCTCATCAGTCTGAGGCTCCACGGATGTCAAAGCAACAATCTCTCTTCTAAATTTTCTAATAAACTTTTTTACCAATTCTATAGGGTTTGTGGAATTTGTGATGTCATCATTGCTTAATCTTGTTGAGTCCACATCCCTAGAGAGGTTCTCAGGTACTGCAACTCCCTTTCCCTTTCCCCGAACATCCCTTTGTGACAAGAATATCATTAACACTATCAAAATTACTCCAAAATACTCAAGAACGGACCATAATAATGCAACATTTTGCTTCTATCTAATTTGTACAATTATAATGAGGTTTACCTGCTCGGTAGAAGTGTCACGACTTGCATCCCTAATTGTGCTATGTGATGGATCCATGTCGCCCTGTGACAAAGAAAAAATATAAAAACGTTGGTGAAATAAAACCAATAGACTTAGAAAAAAAACTTAATAATAAAATGGTATATTGGAGTCATTAATTGGAGGTTGGTTAATTTAAATTGTATATAGTACCTACCACCCCCATGATAGTAACTTTGTTTGTATCTATACTTCAAATTGTAATCGATTAGTAGCTCTTCCCCTACACTTATTGATTTTATCGCGCATACGAATACATGATTTCTCTCGGGCGCCTCAAATATGCAATTGGGTTGCTTATTAGTTGACCCAGGTCGCGTACTATTTATAACACCTACAATATTCCTTGTTTCTTTTGGCCTTCCATCAATGTATATAGCCACTCATTTACTTTGATCATTATCTTTCTGTTGTATATAATTTGCTGACAGTGCATACCTACGCATACTTTTTTTATATTGAACAATCTCCATCCAATTTTTGTAATTGTAACAAAGTCCAACAAACTCCATCAATTCAGCAACTTTGTTGTAACAAACCTTTATGTCATCCATGGAAAATAGGCCCAAACCATGTAATGATGATGGTTCTATGCGATATATCCTATTGTTAACACAAAAATCAGTGTTTATTGGAGGAATTTCCTTGGGTACCCATTGTTTCTATAGATGTTTGTACCTCAAGAGCACCTCGATGTTGCCTTTGGTCTCATCATCATAAGAACATGACCCCCCTTGAGCAAGGAAAAATTCCATGCGTTTATTGAGTTTGCTTCTAATCTTTTGACCTCTAGTTGATCTCCCTATTATAGACCTACTATATGTCTCACTTTCATTTTCTTTTCTTGCATTTCCCTCACTCGAGGAAGACACATCTGACAAATACCTATTTGGTGGTACTTGCACTCCATCAAATGAGAGAGTTAGCTGGTAATGAGAGAAATATTTTACAAATGAGGGTAATGTTGATGAAGAAGTCGGCCCTAAAGTTGATGTTGAGATTAAAATTTGAATAAGTCCAACTGGGGCCTCAAGTGTTGATAACTGTATTAGATTTGTTGCTAATGTCGAGGTTTGAAAAACTGATGAAATTTTTTTTCCAAGTAATTTTTAAAAAATAAACTGTTTCTATAGGGTGTATTAACTTATACCCATCGATCCATGAGACTGTGCACAATCCTCGTCAAAGGGGTTCAGGTTCCTGCACATGTAATTCAATTATCTTATGTTAGCTAAAAATTACATAGTACACAACATGAACAACATGAAATTTGTAGACGAGAAGAGTATTAAAAAAAAATGTTGTCATCATAATCATTGTAAATTTTTTAATTCCTTACCTTTACTGTATGTAGACTATGCAAGATCCTCAACTAAAGGGTTGAAGATGTCTGTAGTCAATTACCTATTTCCACCAAGGGTGACAACATCACACAAAATATATACATGAAATCAGCACCATCAATTGAGCATCATAAGCATTACATTTGTAAGTTGATAAAAAATAAATACATATGTATCATAAGCATCATAAGCATCACATATGTATCATCATATATGTAATTAAGCATCATAAGCATCACATATGTGTCATCATAAACATGTAATCCATAACATATGTATCATAAATCACCATCCATCACATAGGTAATAAATAATCCACATTTTATAAATAAACACAAAGTTCAAAAAATGTCACATGTAATCCATCACATATGTATTTTAAATCAACATCCATCACATAGCTAATAAACAGTCCAAATTCCATAAATAAACACAAAGTTTAAAAAATGTCACATAAATAGTCACTCTCCCTATCTCCATCTCCTCGAGGTGGCATGGTTCTACTATTAGGACCTTCTTGAGGTGGTACATAAATTAAAAACATTAAAAGTTGTATCATGAATTAATTATGTAATGGAATTAGAATTCAAAACATAATGAATTAATTATGTAACCATATAAGTCAAATAAATTTCTATCAAGAAATCAATATTAAATAGATAATATACTAATCACATACCTCATACATTTCATTCATGTCATTGATCTTCTTCTTCATCCAACTCATCATCATGACCATCATGATCATGATCATCATATCATCATGATCATCATGATCATGATCATGATCATCATCACCACCACCACCACCACCACCATCATCGTCTTCATCATTGTCATCACCATCATTACCATCACCATCACCATCACCATCACCATCACCATCACCATCAGCTTCTTCTTCCATCACATTATACTTTATCGACCTTCCTCTTGGATCATGTCTAACAACAAATGACCAACCCGGTTTACGTGGAACCTCTAAGTAAAATACCTGCTCACATTGGCTTGGAAGAACATAGGGCTCATCCCCAACTGGTTCAAATGACCTTGTATTAACCATTGTAAATCCATTATCATGTTCAATAACAGTTCTATCAGGATCATTTTTATTCAGTCGTAGCCTATACCATTTGACGACGAACAAAACTAATTTGAAGGAATTAAAGTCACACTTAAGTATATCATCCAAAATGCCATAGTATCGATTTTGAGATTCTTGAGGATGTATGTCATTTCTCGATGAAATATTTGTTACCTCAAAGATTGTAGTTATCCCATAATCACAAGTTTTCTTCGTGTCATCCAACTTTTTGATGCAAAATTTATGACCATTGCAGCACATAGCGTTGTGGTGTTTCACCTGCAATATGTCAAACATGTAAAAATTATTGCATCGTGAGTTGATAAACATATGGGTGATTAATAAATTTATACGTACCTGTTTATCTCTTAAACCATATGCTAAATCAATTTCCCTTTGCGTAACATTGGAATCTCCATTACGATAAGCTTCTTTAACCAATGACACCACACCTTCCCATTTTAAAGTGCGACCAGAATGTTGACAATGTTCAATCCATACCATCACCCAATCAAGATTGTTTGCAATATACAAATGTAGTGCATCCCACTCTCGACCAATTGTACAAAGAAATAAATAGAAGACTTACAACTGATTTATTTTGAAGATTAAGAATTAATTAACTACAATAACATCTTATAATTACCTCTCACTTTCCTCAATCTACCTTTCCCCATCAATTATGTAGGGCCCCTCCCCAATCAAGTTCTGATCAACTTAGTTGACCATGGTTGACCCTATTAATAAATGCTATAATTTAATAGGATGGGCTATGTTAGATGGATAGATTGGTGAGAAAAGTAATTGAACCAAGTTATAGAATCATTTCACCTTGCGGTGTACATTTTGATGTGTTATACATTTAAAATCCTATATAATCCACTGATTGGATAATCTTGATCTGATGTATGTCAACTATATCTGAATTTGCAGAACTTTATTATCATGTTAGAAATATGATGCATGTCTTATGAATGGTTGAAATTTATGAGGATTATGATAATGTCATTAAGTGAATTGCTTTATGTGTATTTCATTGGATATATGGTAAATTGATTTGTATGATGGCAATTATATGCGGAGTGATTGAATTGTATTCCTTTTTATATGTTAAATTTATATGTGGTTATTTAGGAATTACTAATGTGTAATTGAGATGTGCAAGAAAATTATCCATGTGACCATGGAAACAATATGGAGAATCAAGCCTAGACCTTTGTGCATTTGTAAAACCAGGGGTTGTCTATTTGGAAAGACAACACCCCATATGTATCATATTTTATTCGTAAATGTAAGTGGTTGCATGTGTGTTAAATTGTATTTATTAATTTGTTTAATCCAACAACAAACAATTTTCATGTGTAAATTAAGTAATGTATTTTATTGTGTCACTTGACACGTGTTGAATAGTGTTTTGATTATGACATGTCTCTTGGAGGGAAATTGTCTCAACCAGAGCCTTTTTCAAATATTTGAGTGTGGTCCCAGATTTGCCTTGGGTAGAGAGTCTTTGGAGTGGTCAACCTAGGTTTGACCCATAGGTTAATTTCAGATGGGTTTCTAAGGGATCAAATGGACTCTTAGAGTTAGTTTAGGGGCTTTTCCAAAGGTCCATAGGGTATACCTATGGGTTAGGGGTATTTTTAAGCATGTAACCACTCCCATGTGACTGATTTGACCCCTCAAAAATTCATTTTCCCAAGATAAGCGAAAATCCAACTTGGATGACTTCTCCTAGGTTAGCTAACCTTCCCTTCTTGTGTCAGTTCCCTCTTCCCCATTCTCTCTTCCCTTATTTCAAGTTTTCTAGTTTTAGTAACCTGTAAGAGGTTGGGAAGACCAACCAATGTGAGCTCTCACTCTAGTTGGAAAGAGTGAGAGAAGCCTTCTTAGGCAAGGGTTTGAGACTTAGGAAGGCAATCACCCACTCTCCATCTTTAGAGATTAGAATCTTGAAGTTTTCTTTGAAAAGTTTGGAATAGGAATTTTGGCTAAGTCTTGAGAAGAAAGAAGTAAGGATTTGGGCAGATCTACTCCAACTATCCCTTGTATCCCTTTGGCAGATTCAAGGTTGGTTTATTTACTAACTATGTATGTTGTATGTTTGCTTTGAAAGAATGTATGATTTTTCATTGTCTTCTCCCATTGATGTTTATTTGTGAAGGAAGATGTTGTGATCTTCCCTTTGTTTTGGTTGAGCATTTTATTTATGTTTTGGAAGTATTAAAGGCCCAACTCACCCTTGGGAGGGTAGAGTGGCCTTGGGGTGAAGGGTTGTTTGAGTGAGAGGCTCTCTTTGGAAGAGAGTGATCTCAAGGGATTTTTGTGACCCTTGCTGCATAGCTATTGTTTATGCATTTGGGGGTGATAAGGGGAGATTTGATGGCTTGTATGCATTGGGGTCATAAGGATGGTTGGGACAAGTTTGGAACTTGTGATGTGCTCTTGTTTGCCTTGTGATGGCTTTGTGTTCTACTATTCGTAGTTTCTCCTCAAGGTACTTAGTCCACCTTCACCCATATAAAAATCACATTATGTGATGATGTTAAGCCTTAGGATGGGAATGTGTTTGTTGTGAGTTTTGTCCAGCTTGCTTGTGTATTGCTTGTGTGTATCTCGTTTAGGTCTTGGTTGTCCAAGCTCAGGGGTGGCTTCTAGTAAGCCTAGGTTGGGAGGTGAGCCTCCATGGTCACAACCTAAAAGTTTGTATTGCAGGTTTGCTTGGAAAAAAGAAGGAAAAAAAAGGGCTATGTATTGATCCTAAATTTATTGATTTATAGTTGCAAAAATGTATTTATTTGGGAAGCCCTCATTTAGTAGAAATGAGAGGCTAAGTTTGAGATCTACCTATTGTAAAAGTTACCAAATGTATTAAATGTAATTATTTGTCTTAAGTTTCATTATGAAATAAAGATGTAAATTTACTTGAGCATATTCTTGCAAAGAAAAGAATAAAGAAATAGAGTTATTTCCTTATAGATATTTGAGATAGTTTTTGTTGTTATTTACTTGATGCGATATATTAGGAAAGAAATTTATTTATGCCTTATTAAGCTTTCAAAAAGAAATAAAAATAGTTAAAGATTAGTAGTGTTGTTATGCAAAAAGAAATGTAAATCAAAATGTAAATAAACTAGTCACTTTTAAATAAGAAATGAAATATTGACTTACATTTATAGGTTAAACTCAAAGAAAGCATAAATAGATATTTTAAGAGCTATTATTGAAAATACATTATATCTTGTTGTTTATTGTTTAAATAGATTTTAGGAAATGATATTTGTTGCTGTGAATAAAATTTTTAAATAGATTTTTTTTGTTTATTGTTTGAATAGATTTTAGGAAATGACTTACTATCAACCACCTGTGTAAGTAAGACATGAAAGTGTCGATGCATGAGTTACCACATAACATTGAACCAAGGTTTAGCATATTAAGATAATTAATGGAAGTCCAAGAAGAATGGACGGAGAATGGTAGAGTTAGTGCGATCACCTGTTAGATTATAATTGTGGATGTGAATAACCCTAAATGGATTATATCAGAAAGTGTTGCTTGAATAGAAATCACGTGAAGGTTAATATAGAATATGATCTATAAAATGATTGTGATCTCTTGTGTATAAGATTTTATTTCGTAAATTAATAAATGATTATAAATAATCTAAGAACCTTATGAGTCTAATAATCACTTCCTAACACACTCATGACATGTGATCTTGGGTGATGTGTTGTGGTTACTCCCTATAGTATGACTAGTATGGTCATCTTGTTTCGAGTTTTGATTCATCAGTGTTTTTGACTTTCTTTGAATAGTATATTGTCACTTAGGGACTAGTGCTTTCTTTTATAATTTTTTTATGATGAAAGGACCACTATATTTATGTTTCTTTTATTGGAGCTATGGCACTTGTCGTGTTGCTAGTTTTAATATCTTTCAATTGCCGGTATTTTTCTTCTTTTTATTGGACTTGGCAAAAGTAACTTTTATTTTTTTGATCTTTTAAAGTGTCAAGTGGTCATTTTGATGGTTGATATAGGTAGCCCTAGTGATGTGATTTTTGTAATGTTTATCATGTTCGTTGAACCACTGATAGTGTGTCAAGGGAGAATACCGCAAGGAGTGAAATTAGGCACAAAGAATATATAAAGAATGTTATATCAAATTAAGATAATGGAAGGAATATCCTCCTAAATAAAATTATTTGCAAGTAATCTAAGCGAGAAAATTTATAAGAAAAAATAAAAAAGTGATCTAGACCTAATGAATTGTGAAAGTGATGATAATTGCAGACTTGTTAGTTTGGCATGTGTATGGAGATGTTTGTGTGGTTGATATCTAAATTTAATATTATTATTTTGCATCACTCCCTTCAAACTAGATGGTTATATACCTTAATGTTTCGGGATTATGAATAATGTACGCTATGTAACTTAAACCTTGGTGCCTAGAAATATAAACATTGTAAGCCCTACAGGTAGAAAACTACCCTATATAGGGGCGGATTTGAAGAACTTAAATTTGATTATGCCTTGTTGCCTAAGGATGTTGGAACAAATCATGCACCTAGGGTGGTTTAAAAAATATTTAATTAACACCCTTATGAGGCGCCTTGATGTAAAATAAGTAGATTCATTTTGGATTAAGTGTGATGTCAATTTTCTTAAGTAACATGCATGGATGAGAATTGCAGTGAGATAAACATGTTTTTACATGAATCCTTAACAAAGTATGACTCCTAGAAGTTTAATAAGTAAACTATTATGTGTAACCTTGATTTTGGGAGTTGATGTGTGCTATTGATATGATTTGGATGGTGCATTAATGTAAATTGTTGAAAGATGGAATTTTGTAAACACCTACCTGACATTGAAGTGAAATGTAATAAAAATGCTAAGAATTTAACCTTATGAAGATAGTAAGCTAATTACAATAATAAGTTGGTTTTAGTATTGCATCTTTCTAGTAGGCAAGATAAGATTTAAAGTAACTTATTGAAATTGTGGGAAATGTTATGTCCCTATTTCGTATTATACTCATGCAACTTCCAGGAGTAAGTCAAACTCTAGGGGAGGAGGATGTAGGGCCCCTCCCCAATCAAGCTCTGATTAACTTAGTTGACCATGGTTGACCCTATTAATAAATTCTATAATTCAATAGGATGGGCTATGTTAGACAGATAGATTGGTGAGAAAAGTAATTGAACCAAGTTATAGAATCATTTCACCTTGCGGTGTACATTTTGATGTGTTATGGATTTGAAATCCTATATAATCCATTGATTGGATAATCTTGATCTGACGTATTCCAGGTATATCTAAATTTGCAAAACTTTATTATGATGTTAGAAATATGATGCATGTCTTATGAATGGTTGAAATTTATGAGGATTATGATAATGTCACTAAGTGAATTACTTTATGTGTATTCATTGGATATATGGTAAATTGATTTATATGATGGAAATTATATTCAGAGTGATTGAATTGTATTCCTTTTTATATGTTAAATTTATATGTGGTTATTTGGGAATTACTAATGTGTAATTGAGATGCACAGGAAAATTATCCATGTGACCATGGAAACAATATGGAGAATCAATCCTAGACCTTTGTGCGTTTGTAAAACCAGGGGTTGTCTATTTGGAAAGACAGCACCCCGTATGTATCGTATTTTATTCGTAAATGTAAATGGTTGCATGTGTGTTAAATTGTATTTATTAATTTGTTTAATCCAATAAGAGACAATTTCCATTTGTAAATTAAGTAATGTATTTTATTGTGTCACTTGACACATGTGCTGAATAGTGTTTTGATTATGACATGTCTCTTGGAGGGAAATTGTTTCAACCAAAGCCTTTTTCAAATATTTGAGTGTGGTCCCAGATTTGCCTTGGGTAGAGAGTCTTTGGAGTGGTCAACCTAGGTTTGACCCGTAGGTTAACTTCATATGGGTTTCTAAGGGGTCAAATGGACTCCTAGGGTTAGTTTAGGGGCTTTTCCAAAGGTCCATAGGGTATACCTATGGGTTAGGGGTATTTTTAAGCATGTAACCACTCCCATGTGACTGATTTGACCCCTCAAAAATTGGTTTTCCCAAGATGAGCGAAAATCCAACTTGGAGGACTTCTCCTAGGTTAGCTAACCTTCCCTTCTTGTGTCAGTTCCCTCTTCCCCATTCTCTCTTCCCTTCTTTCAAGTTTTGCAGTTTTAGTAACCTGTAAGAGGTTGGGAAGACCAACCAATGTGAGCTCTCACTCTATCCAAGAGGTTGGAAAGAGTGAGAGAAGCCTTTTTAGGCAAGGGTTTGAGACTTAGGAAGGAAACCACCCACTCTCCATCTTTGGAGACTAGAATCTTGAAGTTTTCTTTGAAAAGTTTGGAATAGGAATTTTGGCTAAGTCTTGAGAAGAAAGAAGTAGTGATTTGGGTAACTCTACTCCAACTATCCCTTGTATCCCTTTGGCAGATTCAAGGTTGGTTTATTTACTAACTATGTATGTTGTAAGTTTGCTTTGAAAGAATGTATGATTTTTCATTGTCTTCTCCCATTGATGTTTATTTGTGAAGGAAGATGTTGTGATCTTCCCTTTGTTTTGGTTGAGCATTTTATTTATGTTTTGGGAGTATTCAAGGCCCAACTCACCCTTGGGAGGGTAGAGTGGCCTTGGGGTGAATGGTTGTTTGATGGCCTTAAAGTGAGAGGCTCTCTTTGGAAGAGAGTGATCTCAAGGGATTTTTGTGACCCTTGCTGCATAGTTATTGTTTATGCATTTGGAAGTGATAAGGGGAGATTTGATGGCTTGTATGCCTTGGGGGTCATAAGGATGGTTGGGACAAGTTTGGAACTTGTGATGTGCTCTTGTTTGCGTTGTGATGGCTTTGTGTTATACTATTCGCAGTTTCTCCTCAAGGTACTTAGTCCACCTTCACCCATGTAAAAATCACATTATGTGATGACGTTAAGCCTTGGGATGGGAATGTGTTTGTTTTGAGTTTTGTCTAGCTTGCCTGTGTATTACTTGTGTGTATCTCGTTTAGGTCTTGGTTCTCCAAGCTCAGGGGTGGCTTCTAGTAAGCCTAGGTTGGGAGGTGAGCCTCCATGGTCACAACCTAAAAGTTTGTATTGCAGGTTTGCTTGGAAAAATGAAAGAAAGAAAAGGGCCATGAGTTGATCCTAAATTTATTGGTTTATAGTTGCAAAAATGTATTTATTTGGGAAGCCCTCATTTAGTAGAAATGAGAGGCTAAGTTTGAGATCTACCTATTGTAAAAGTTACCAAATGTATTAAATGTAATTATTTGTCTTAAGTTTCATTATGAAATAAAGATGTAAATTTACTTGAGCATATTCTTGCAAAGAAAAGAATAAAGAAATAGAGTTATTTCCCTATAGATATTTGAGATAGTTTTTATAGTTATTTACTTGTTACAATTTATTAGGAAAGAAATTTATTTATGCCTTATTAAGCTTTCGAAAATAAATGAAAATAGTTAAAGGTTAGTAGTGTTGTTATGCAAAAAGAAATGTAAATCAAAATGTAAATAAAGTAGTCACTTTTAAATAAGAATTGAAATATTGACTTACATTTATAGGTTAAACTCAAAGAAAGCATAAATAGATATTTTAAGAGCTATTATTGAAAATACATTATATCTTGTTGTTTATTGTTTAAATGGATTTTAGGAAATGATATTTGCAGCTGTGAATAAAAATAATTCTGTCATGTTTTCTTTTCCATTATAAAGCATGTTAGTGGAAAGTAAATAAATCTAAATATTGTTACTTTTAAATCAAAAGAAATTGGTATGTATTGAAAAGAAATAAAATTTAATCTATTCTGTTTTTATGAGGATGAGAGGTGCGCTTACAAATCAAGTCAGCCTCCTCCTGAATAAGCTCCATATGCATCTATTTGCTGTCCAGTTGCCTCATAAAGGCCATCAATGCTTGCTCAAAAGCTGATTTTCTTGGTTCATCCTTCTCCCAAGTGAATCCGTGTGATAGCTCACGGATGTAGACAATGTTAGCACCCTCCTTGATCCACCTATCAAACTTGTTTGAGTTGAGCTTAAGTACAACTGTAACCTACATGGAAATATAATGAACAATGAGTCTCCTAAGAGACTCAGTGAGGTGCCTAGTATTGCTATTAAAGATGTCATCATTACGATACTTCCATATGAGCCAAACAACCTTCAAAGAAAAACAAGACCAAAAGATATTTGCAATTCTCCTACAACCCTTGATATAACCTAGAATACTATCTATGAGTTCAAAAGAAACAGATTCTAAGTTAAAGCCAAACAGTCTCCATATTATTTTTGCAAAATTGCATTCAAAAAAGATATGTTTCACAGTTTCAGGCACTCTGCATATGTTACAACTTAATAAAGAACCATCCTTATTTTTTATGGTGAGTTTATTTAATAGCAGGCGCCAGCCAAAGAATTGTTTTTTTGGTTCATTATGAGTTGTCCAAAACCTACTCAGACTATCTTTCCAGGTCTTTGGCTCCGAGTTTAGGTCCCAGTATTTGTTCAGGTGCAGGAAAATGGTATCAGCCTCAGTGAGTGTAGAGTAGATGCATTTGGATTTAAGGGAGGGAAGAGGTGTGCCATCAGTCCAATAAAGTGCAGTCATGGGAGGCGAGGGACAGGGGGGCAGGGGGGGAGAGTAGTGGATAAGGCCATTTTAAGGATGTTATATGTCCTACTCTAGGATGTTAGGATAGAAAAGGTGAGTTTCAGCTCCTCCCAAGATCTGAGTTGGTCATTTGCAAACAACTACTCAAAGTGTTTAATACCCATATTATGCCATTTCAATGCAGAACAACCTTGGAAAGTGGCTAACTATTTGCCATTATGAAATAGATTCCACCATATTGATTTGTCATCCGCAATATTTCCCTATTTGGTGCCATTAACTTTGATATATATCAAGTATTTCACATGTTCCCAAGCCTTCCATAAGGACTTGAAGATATCAGAGCCAGCCAGAGCTACCTCAAACTGTCCCATAAGAGTATCTAGTATTTTGAGGTCTTTCCATTTCTTGGCTTTCTTAGGTACTGAGTATATAATATTATTCCTTATAAGAATTTTCCATGGCTCATTACCATCCATGGCCTTAAGAATCCACTTGGAAGCAAGAGCAATGCCCTATAGCTTCAGGTCTTTCAACTCCATCCCACCAAATAGTTTATTCATAGTGCACCACTCCCATTTCACATCATGTTGCTTCTTAGCACCCTTGCCATCAGACCAAAGGAATTCTCTGATTCACTTTTGGACATGATTAAATTGGTAATTCTTGAAGAGTCGGGCTGATGAGAAATAGATATTATACAAGGACAATATTTTTTGACACACCTGGAATCTTCCAGCCAATGAGAGAATGTTTTTGTTCCACTTGGGGAGTTTCTTATCAATCTTTTTCCTTACCCATTCCCACATTTCTTTTAGATTTGGGAGAACAGAGAAGGGAATACCAAGGTATTTTATAATCTATGTTGGGCCCAACCAATTGAGAGAGAACTTTGAGAGCTAGCTCGGAGGGTTGTCATCCCACCCAAGAAGATTGGACTTGTGGATAGCAATCTTCCTGCCAGATGCTAGACATAAGAGATCAATATTTTTCATCAGGGTAGCAAGGTTCTCTTCCTCAAGCTTAATTAATAGTGCAGTGTCGTCAGCAAATTGGATAGTATAGATTTCCCCTTTGCTAGGTAAGGAGATACCCCTAACAGGGGGAGTAGATGAGGAGTCCTTAAGTAAGTAGAACATTGCATCAACAACTAGAACAAAGAGGGCAGGGGCTAAAGGGAACCTCTGTCTGATGGATCTAGTTAGTGCAAAATTAGTGGACCTTATCCCATTTACTTCAACCACAACATTAGCATCACATAGCAGAGTTCTGGCCATATTACAAAATTCAGGGGGGAAGCCTAATGATTGAAGCATCTGAATGATATAGTCCCATTTTATCCTGTCATATGCTTTCTCAAAGTCTATGAGTAACATGGCTTCACTTTGTCCTGATTCCTTATCCCAGTGGAGCAACTCCCAACATGTAATTAGGTTTTCCAATATATAGCATCCTTTGACAAACCCTGTTTGAGTAGAACTGACAATCTTAGGCAAGATCTTCTCCAATCTGCATGCAATGAATTTAGCTATGATTTTGTATGACACATTCAATAGTGTGATAGGTCTCTATTTTTTAAGGTTTTGTCACCCTCCTTAAGAATGAGCTTAATTAGACCTTGGTTAATATTCTTGCCCAAGGAGCCAATCTATATTGCTTTAGTGTATAGGGAGTGCAGATCATCAATAATCCATCCAATGCTTTCTTAAGAAAATTCTACTGGAAATCCATCAGGGCCGGAGGATTTATCATTGCTAAGGGCCAAGATAGCTCCCCTGATTTCTTCTTTTGAGATAGCCATTTCAAGCATCTTACTATCCTCCTTGTCAATATGTTTAGGGACTGGGTACATAATAATCTTTTTGGCATTTTCCTGTTCCTCCCTACCTGGTTCAATAGAGAACAGGTTTTTGTAGAACTGGGCAAAGCATTCAATAATTTCAGCTGGGTCAGAGAGGTTCTTATTTTTCTCCCAGATGGTATCAATTTTTTCTCTAGCTTGTTTCATTTTAAGACACTGGAAGAAGAATTTAGAACCTCGATCTCTAGTGTCTAGCCAATTTAATTTAGCCCTAGTTCTCCACCCTTTGATTTTCTAATTCTCCAGTCTTCTCAAATCAATCTTGACCCTAACAAGCTAGTTGGTAAGTGATACATTTTTAGGATCCCCTTGAAATTCTATTTCAGCCACTTAGAGGGTATTATGCAGTTGTAGCTGAGAGGCTCTGGCATCCTTAGCCTTCTTTTTACCCACAACTTGATAGAGTGAGGTCTAGGTTTTAACATTTTGATTTCATCTGTCTATGTTGGACATTTGGCTATTCCCATATTTATTAAACATTCTAACTAGACACAGAGCACATTTCAGGTCCTCATCCTTTAGTAGACTAGTGTTCATTCTAAAGTTAGAGCTAGGGTTTGGTGGGATCACCCTATTATCAGTTATCTTTAGCCCAATCATAATAGGGTGATGATCTAATAGTGTATATGGTATGATAGTATGTTGAAACCCCCCATCATTTTTATTAATTTCGAAGAAGTCTTTGTTGAAATAAAATCTGTCAAGCCTACAATACACCCTTTTATTATACTGTTGATGATTATGCCAAGTGTACCATATTGAATTATACTCACCCTTCTTTCCTGCTAAAGGATCGATAAGTTTCATCTTGTTAGTCATCCTTTCCCACTGCACTCTCTCAGCACCCTTCCATTCCACCTTATTACCTCCCTGTTTATCTTGAGCATTTATTACCGTGTTGAAATCCCCTCCCAGGAACCAGGGGATATCTTCTAGATTAGCAATCCATTCCCACATACTTCCTCTTTCCTGGTAGTCATTGGAGGCATATATTGAGTAGATGCCAAAGGTGGAATTGCCATTATGAAGGATAGCCCATACTGCCCTTGCATAAGGGGATTGCCCCCAATTTTTCACCTTATTTGCCCAATTAGTGCTTAATAAAATTGCAGCTCCCCCTCTTCCTTTAGGGTGGTTGGTATAGATGGGAGTGGCCTCCCTCCAAATGGATTTTAGTCCAATTTCTAAGGTGAACCCCACTAATTTTAACTCTTGTAGCATAAGACAGTCAATATCTTTGTGCATATTTAGAAATCTTTTGACCACATATTTCCTATCAAGGGCCTCTAAGCCCTTGATGTTCCATGAGATGGCTTTCAACATTAGGAGACTTGTTCAGTAGTGTCCATTGGGGATTTGAACCCCTCGAAGAACTTAGGCCATTCCTCAGGGTTAGAGAGGTGACTAGCATCAAAGGCCACTATTGAGAGTGGTCTACCTCTTTTTTTCCTTAGTTTAGATAGTTGTTCAGGTCCTAGTGATTCCTTCCTAACAGATGTCTCCTTAGAGACCCTAGGAGATCTTTTCCTCCTTTTTTTCTTAGATTTATTCCAGATGGGTCTCCTTCCCCATTATTAGAACCAAAATCAAAGACTCTAGCATTTGGGGAGAAGGACTTATCTCCACCATTGTTGATAACCTCAAATTCATCTGCTTTCACACAGGTTCCAGTGCCATGGCCATCCTCTATGTTATGGTCGGAAGGGGGGATGGTAAGCCCCAAATTCCCATCGATGTCACCTAATGCTAATTCATGGGGTGTGGTGGGGTTTTGTGCTCCCTCCCCCTCAACCTTGGCCTCCAAGGGAGTATTTGAACTGGCAGCTATGGGAGAAATGTTCTTTTCTCCAAGAATGTCCCAATTGCCCCTACATTCAGCCCTCGGACATATAAAGCAGATGGCATTGGTGGTACTTTGAAGACCACCATCATCCCCTTCGACTAGCTCATGGAGGAAGGACATGGAATTGGATTCAATCTCCTTTTTTTTATTACTTAATGCCAGTTCGAGTTGTTTTCTGTGTTCTGCAACCCTTTTCAGTTTTTCAAGGACAATTTATTGTGCATTTTGGGTTCTAGGTCCACCATTATTGGTTGGGAACCCAACCACATCATGTTCTAGTGGGCTAGGGGTACTGGCAGCCAATTTGGCCTCTTTTATGGCCTTCTGATATTTAGCTAAACTCTCAGCAATCAAGGGAGAGCACTGGGTGGGTTAGGGCAGCTTTGAGGGAGGTAGTTATGGGGTGGGGGATCAGTGCCAGGTGGAGGTGGCGGGTCGGGAGGGTTAGGTTGAGAGTGGTTGGAGGGGATGGGGGGCGGTGATTTAGGGTGTAGTGGGGGAGGAGTAGGGTCAGTCTGTTTAGGGTTCGAGGGGTCTGCGGAGGTAGAGTGAAGAGAATGCCTCACCGAGGTTTTCTTGGCATGAGTGACATTTTCCCCGCTAACAAAGGACAATTTTTGAGGAAGTGTCCACTTCTTCTACACTTATGACAGACATTAATTCCCCCCAAATACTCTATGGGACAAGAAAACATCTAGTTTTAAATGGAGATATCAATTTCGGAGGGAAGGGCCAAGCCCGGATTGAAGGCAATGAGCACTCTCGCATCCATATAGGGTAATAAAGTAGTAGAAGAGTCAATTTTTACCACTTTGCCTAAGGGTTCAGTAATTTTTGAGATACAATTCCATAAAAAAGGAGGAATATTTTTAATAAAAACCCATTTAGGGTTAGATAATGCCATGATTTCCTCATTACATGCTACTGGGTTCCAAGGAATGACCCTAAAACAAGAATTTCCTACATTCCAAAATTGTTTTTCTAGCACTTTCTTCTGTGTTTCTTTATCATTGAAAAAAATAAGGAATAACCCTTTTTGTAACATTCTACAGAAGGAATAAGGAATGCAAAGCTTTGAAAACCAAACATCTTGAAACCATCTATTTAAATATTATCTAGACACATTCTATCTACATCAAGGGCTGCTAAAAAAATTGCAGAATCCCTAAGTCTAGAAATCTCCATAGAAATACATTCTGCCATGGAAGTATTAGGTTTAATGACAACTTTTGGTGCCAAGGAAACCTCACCTTCTTCGCGGGTCTGGGTTGCTGCTGCATCATGGCAGGCGTCCGGTTCAAACCTTGCATCCTCCGGGAAGGTGGTGCAATGCCCTTCAACAGCTTGGTAGAATGTTTTCTTCCCACTGGCGTTGCCTTTGCTGGTGTTAATACCGACTCCAACTCTTCTTTTCTCCATTAATGGAGGCATGAGTCGAAGTAAAGGCGGGGCCTCCCGGTATGCTTGGGAGCCCCCGGCCAGAGAGCCGACCTACTTCCAAGGACCGTTCGTATTCGTCCTTGGCTGCAGAGCCCCTCTTCGGTCATCGTAAAAAATTCCCAAGTCTATATATATTAATTTACATATTAGAAAGCGTTTAGTAATTGTTTATTTTTTATTTTTATTTTTAAAAATAATAAATAAAATGTAATTTTGAGGCGGTATTTGGGGGGGTTTGGAAGCCCCATGGGCCGCGGCCTTTGGGTGGTCCACGACCCCATAGTGGGTTGCGCCACTGTGTGGGCTGCGGCCACTGGGTGGTCCACGATCCCCACAGTGGGCCGCACCACTGTGTGGGCCGTGACCCACCCAGTGGGGCGTCCCACTGGTGGGTGTCGCGGCCGCCCAACCTCAAATCCCCATCGCTAAAGCAGCTCGGCCATGGTCGAAATAAACTTCGGCCCCTCTGCACCAACACCAAGCTCGGGTCTCCCTTTCATTAGCGTGGCCCTCTCTCTCCTTTGGCCCTTCGGCCTCTGTAATCCGCCATAGACCCTGCATGCACACACACACTTACAAAAAAATAATAAACCCTAACCCAATTTTGGGTTAGGGTTAAGGCAAATGGATAGAAAAGAGATTTAGATGAGAGTTTATAGTTTTAAAAATAAAAGAATAGAGCAAACCCTAGTTAGGGTTATTTAAGAGGATATTAATAAAATAAGTTAAAAAAGGGGCAACGATCGCTTTTCAAAATTTGAATTGGGTTATCCTCATTTGGTTAAATTTTAAATATTTTATTTGAAGTTGACTTTTGTATTAGGAATTAATTGTTTACAATCATTTTATTTCCATATTATGGGTAGGTTGTGATTGAAAAGTTTATTAAAGAAAAATTTAAATAGTATGTTTATCTAAATTAAGTTTAAAAAGTATTTCTAATGTTGAAATATTTATTAAATTTGGGGAGCGATTAATTTATAGAGCAATAATATACTCTTTGAGTAAATTTATTAAAGAAGTTTATTGATGGGTTTTCGTAAAATTTAATGGTTAAATTTAAAATCTAGAGGTAATTTAAATGTTGAGTATTAAATATTTAATTCCTAATGTTTGGAGGATTAATATATTGCAATTTGATTTAAGTTATATAAATACTTTTTAGAGATTGTTAATGATATTTATAATTAAACGAAAGGATTTAATATAGGTTATTAAATGTTTATTTGAAAGAGGGTATTGTGGTGGAATTATATATTTCTAAACGAAGTCAATGAACTTGATCTTGTGATCTTATTTAACCCAGATGGAACCATATGTTAAATAAATCAATTAACATAGTAACGTTTGACACTAAAATTTTATTTCCTCAATTAATTAATATTATTACATTAAAATCATATTAATACTTAAATTAATAGATGCAAGATTTAATTAAGTTATAAAGGAAGAATCTAATAACAATGATGGAGGAAACTTGTATTAGTTAAATAATTGATATAGAATCAAGTAATTATATTAATGTCTATTTAGTAGAAGTTGGTCTAATTAAATATTATGAAACATAATTGCAATAAAAGGGGCATTTGAGTGAATTTATTATTGTCCTTGTAGTCACATAAATCTGTCCACTTAATTAAATGAATACTTAGTATTTATTTGATTATTTAACCATCAATTAATAATTAATTAAATTAATATTTAATTAATTCATCTTAACCCTCTTCTCCTATTAATTAAATAAATTATTCAATTTATTTGATTTAATTCACTTAACCAAATTCAGATCATTAATTAAATAAATAAATCATATTTGTTTAATTAAATCTTCTCTCACATTTAAATAAATTAATATTTATTTAAATCCCCCAAAATCCCACCTCTCACATTTAAATAAATTAACATTTATTTAAATCACCTTTATCCTCTACCCACTTGCATTTTCCTACAAATGCAAGTTGCACAATTATTTTAAATAAATAATTTATTTAAATCACCTTTATCCTCCACCCACTTGTATTTTTCTACAAAAGCAAGTTGCACAACTATTTTAAATAAATTATTTATTTAAAATCCTATTTATCCTCACCCACTTGAAACCTTTAATGGTTTCCCTTAAAGTATTCAAACTTGATGGCTTTAAAGTCTTCAAACTTGATGGCTTCCTTCTATAGTCTTCTTAAAGACTTTAATGGTTTTCCTTAAAGTCTTCAAGCCTTTAATGGTTTCCCTCAAAGTCTTCAAGCATTTTAATGCTTTATCTTCATTTTTCTCATTTAAATAAATTAATATTTATTTGAATATTTATCCAAATGCAAATTACACCATTTAATTGAAATAAATGATTTTATTTTAATTGAAAATACCAAAATTTCTCCCACTTGCATTTTCCTACAAAATCCACTTGCATGCCTAAACCCCTTCTAGAATTTTCTAATCACTTCTAAATAACCTAACCCCTTCTCTAAACTTTGTCACATTCCTAAGCAAAAGGGAAGTCACTTCTCAAACCCTCAAAGTCTTTGATAACCATTGAAGGCTTTCAACCTTCAACCACTAAATGGCTCAAAGTCTTTGATAACCATTAAAGGCTTTCAACCGTCAACCACTAAATGGCTCAAAGTCTTTGATAACTATTGAAGGCTTTCAACCTTCAACCACTTAATCCCCAAAGTCTCCAATAACCATTAATGGTTACCTCAAACCCTCCCACATGGTTAAAACATTTGTTTTGACTCAACCTCTACCCAACCCAAAGGTCTCATCAGGCCATTAATGCTTTGACCATGATTATCTCTTAAACATTTGCACAAAGGTTTATCCTTGGATTAACTCTTAATCTAGTGGGTAATCTTAATTTGGACTTGACCCTTAGCCTCTAGATAACCATGAGGTCTTCTCAGGCCTTTAATGCCTCCAACCTCTTCTCTCAACCCAATCCTATGTTGACACTTGTCACCATTTTATTGGTGCCAATTGTGCACATGGATCCCCAACTTTCAAACTTGGCCCTTGATTAAACCATTCAATCTTAACCCTTCATTTCCCCATTTCTTCTATAAATAGAACCCTTCTCCTCAAGCAAAAAGAGAAGCATTAGAGTATTGTGGTTATACTGGCATTAGCATAGAGCTTTCTCATAGCATCACTATCTACACTTGCATAACATTTGCTTATCATATTCAACTATCTTGAATCTCCATATGGCATCCATGGCTAGTGCTAAAAGCTGAGAGCTACACTCATTTGGGACTTGGAGAGGAGAGGAACAAGGGAGGAACAACTATTAGCATCTTGATTAGCTATTTTATTCTATGTTTATATGCTTTCTATTTCATGCTTAATATCTCTCTTGATATGCCTGTTTAGGATAATCTTTTGTTGCTAACACTAACGTTTGTTTCTTGTGCTCTTGTGTGTGTTGCCATCAAACAGATTTTCTAATCCTTTTTGTAGAGCATCAGTCCTTATAAAATTAAATTGTCCCGCTTGATAATAGGAGTTATCGTAATTGTTACGTAAGTAATAATCTAATCCTATCATCTAGGAGTTATATCGAAACCTAAGGCTTCTAGTTAAATTTTATTTCGTCGCTCACCTTAAAAACCCATTTTAATATCAATTAAGGTTTCATTGGAACAACTTGTTAAGTTGTCATAACTAATTAAGCATAGGATGCATATAATTAAGTGTTCAAAAAATTTGTTGTTTGTGTTTTTGCCCAAAAGTTTGGGAACGACATTTTGGTATCAGAGCTCTAGGTTCATACATTGGTGAACATGGGCTAAATTCATAACTTAGTTGAACTGAACTATGGCTTTGAAGAATAACACCTCGGTGGAAACTTGCAAAATAACAAAGTGAAACATAAGTGAAAATTCTTTTAAACCAACAAATCAACATATATCAATTCAAGGGGTTCCAAGGGTCACTAAAAGCCCTTAAATTTGGAACTCATTAGTCATAATGTTTATGGCACAATAAGACCCCAAAGGCTAAGAAATTTTTGAATTATATATTCTTGGTGTTTAATAACGGAATTTAGATCATTAGTACTTATGAGGTTACCATTCAAATGGAACCTAAATGCAATAATGTCCCTAATCAAATCAAGTATGAGGAGTTAATTCTTCAATAAAATACCTCTGATGGTAACTAAGAGAATGCCATCCATCGAGATATGTTCTTGGCATGGCAAGTCAAGCAAGATAGTTAGACATGAGATGAAGGCACAATAAGAAAGATAAAGAAGATCGAGATAGTGCAAGTTAACTTTTTAAGCTATGTGAAATTATGGTGGTTCGAGAACCAGGGCCGCCATTTGAGGCAACAATGAAGAAAATATAAGAAGTACTCTTGCAATCTCAGAAAGAAGCATTAACCTATCTTAATGAATAGGTACCTTAAGTGTCTGTTCACGCTAGGTTTCTTATTAAGGACATTTGTTAGACAATTCTTGTAGCAATGTAGAAAACCTAGTGTTGGATAAGCCTGAAGATAAGAACTAAAATGATGAATGGCAATCTCCTTGCTAAGTGAACCCTAGTAAAACTATAGATGGAATTAAATAAGAAGAAAGGAGACATGAACTTCTTGGGTTAAAACACGTAATTGCAATAAACCCTAAGTTCATCCATGGTTATAATTGGGGAAACAAGTAAGTAAAGCTTCAACTAGTTCCTTTATGGGAAGATAATCTTGGAGAAATTAAATAATGGCAAAGAGAGTAGAGACGATTTGGGAATCATACAAAAAACCCTATTGAAGTTACAAGGAGTGTAAAAGCATTAGGATCTTATAATCTAGGAATGACTAACTTATATCTGTTCAAAACCTAAGGAGAAAAGTGCAACACAATCATGGCTAGTTGCTAGGTACAAGACCAACATGGAACACAATTTAACTACTTGGTACAACCGAAGTAGGTTTGTAAATTATGGCACTCAAGTGTGAGAGTATATGAAACATTAAGTATGGATGAAACAACATGCAGTTGGAAAGGGCTTATGGAAAGATAGTATAGCGGTATTATAATACCAAAGTTTTAATGAAAATTAGTTGGTAGTATAAAATGTTTTATGAGAACAATGATTAGGAGCCAAATTATGTGGTTAGCTAAGGGAGAACTTGGAAATTATGGGAGTCTTAAGACATTGGTAATTATTGGACATCTTTATGTTATACCATAATTGGGTAACTTGATATTATAATGATAAGATGGTTCGTTTGGATTGAAGAAATCAAAGGTGGTGATATGCCAGAATTGGCTAGTAAGTAAATATAAATAAGTAATATGGAAAGAGATAACCTCTTTTTACCAAATTTTTATTAATAGGGTGGGTGTTGGTCACATCTTGAGTGCACACCCCCTTGAATACATAAGTTGCATAAGTGAAGTAGGATAGAATAAGTCAACTCTTTGCATTGTTTTAAATATGTCATGAAATTTGTGGGTAGGAATTAGTTGTCAACCGTTATTGATTTTACTTGACAATAATTCCACCCCAAATGGTTTTTAACCATAAGAGTTAGTAATTTGGTAACAAGCTCCCACTTAATGAAGACAAGTGAATGTTAGAGGTGAAAATACAAGGAGCTAGGAAAACAAATGAGGTCCCTTGTAAAATTTTATGATTACAATATACAAATACTAAGTGTTTCAAAGTATACAAGTGACAATTTTGTACCAAACTATCAACCGCGTGTGTAAGTAAGACCTGAAAGTGTCGATGCATGCGTTACCACGTAACATTGAACCAAGGTTTAGCATATTAAGATAATTAATGGAAGTCTAAGAAGAATGGACAGAGAATGGTAGAGTTAGTGCAATCACCTGTTAGATTATAATTGTCGATGTTAATAACCCTCAATGGATAGCAGATTATATTGGAAAGTGTTTCTTGTAATAGAATTCACATGAAGGTTAATATGGAACATGATCTATAAAATGATTGCGATCTCTTGCATATACGATTTTATTTCGTAAATTAATAAAAGATTATAAATAATCTAAGAACCTTATGAGTCTAATAATCACTTCCTAACACAATCAAGATGTGTGATCTTGGGTGATGTGTTGTGATTACTCCCTATAGCATGACTAGTATGGTCATCTTGTTTCGAGTTTTGATTCGTCAGTGTTTTCGACTTTCTTTGAATGGTATATTGTCACCTAGGGGCTAGTGCTTTCTTTTATATATTTTTTATGATGAAAGGACCACTAAATTTATGTTTCTTTTATTGGAGCTATGGCACTAACTGTGTTGCTAGTTTTAATATCTTTCAATTGCTGGCATTTTTCTTCTTTTTATTGGACTTGGCAAAAGTAACTTATTTTTTTGATCTTTTAAACTGTCAAGTGGTCATTTTGATGGTTGATATAGCTAGCCCTAGTGATGTGATTTGTGTAATGTCTATCATGTTTGTTGAACCATTGATAGTGTGTCAAGGGAGAATACCGCAAGGAGTGAAATAAGGCACAAAGAATTAACAAAGAATGTTATATCAAATTAAGATAAAGCAAGGAATATCCTCCTAAATAAAATTATTTGCGAGTAATCAAAGCGAGAAAATTTATAACAAAAAAAAAAAAAAAGTGATCTAGACCTAATGAATTGTGAAAGTGATGATAATTGCAGACTTGTTAGTTTGGCATGTGTATGGAGATGTTTGTGTGGATGATATCTAAATTTAGTATTATTATTTTTCATCACTCCCTTAAACGGGATGGTTATATACCTTAATGTTTGGGGATTGCAAATAATGTACCCTATGTAACTTAAATCTTGGTGCCTAGAAATATAAACATTGTAAGCCCTACAGGTAGAAAACTACCCTAGATGTAAAATAAGTAGATTCATTTTGGATTAAGTGTGATGTCAATTTTCTTAAGTAACATGCATGGATGAGAATTGCAGTGGGATAAACATGTTTTTACACGAATCCTTAACAAAGTATGACTCCTAGAAGTTTAATAAGTAAACTATTATGTGTAAACTTGATTTTGGGAGTTGATGTGCGCTATTGATATGATTTGGATGGTGCATTAATGTAAATTGTTGAAAGATGGAATTTTGTAAACACCTACCTGAGATTGAAGTGAAATGTAATAAAAATGCTAAGAAATTAACCTTATGAAGATAGTAAGCTAATTACAATAATAAGTTGTTTTTGGTATTGCATCTTTCTAGTAGGCAAGATAAGATTTAGAGTAACTTATTGAAATTGTGGGACATGTTATGTCCCTATTTCGTATTCTACTCATGCGATTTCCAGGAGTAAGTCGAACTCTAGGGGAGGAGGATGTAGGGCCCCTCCCCAATCAAGCTCTGATTAACTTAGTTGACCATGGTTGACCCTATTAATAAATGCTATAATTCAATAGGATGGGCTATGTTAGACGGATAGATTGGTGAGAAAAGTAATTGAACCAAGTTACAGAATCATTTCACCTTGCGGTGTACATTTTGATGTGTTATGGATTTGAAATCCTATATAATCCACTAATTGGATAATCTTGAGCTGACGTATGCCATGTATATCTGAATTTGTAGAACTTTATTATGATGTTATAAATATGATGCATGTCTTATGAATGGTTGAAATTTATGAGGATTATGATAATGTCATTAAGTGAATTGATTTATGTGTATTTCATTGGATATATGGTAAATTGATTTGTATGATGGCAATTATATGTGGAGTGATTGAATTGTCTTCCTTTTTATATGTTAAATTTTTATGTGGTTATTTGGGAATTACTAATTTGTAATTGAGATGCGCAAGAAAATTATCCATGTGACCATGGAAACAATATGGAGAATCAAGCCTAGACCTTTGCGCGTTTGTAAAACTAGGGGTTGTCTATTTGGAAAGACAACACTCCGTATGTATCGTATTTTATTCATAAACATAAATGGTTGCATGTGTGTTAAATTGTATTTATTAATTTGTTTAATCCAACAAGAGACAATTTCCATGTGTAAGTTAAGTAATGTATTTTATTGTGTCACTTGACACGTGCTGAATAGTGTTTTGATTATGACATGTCTCTTGGAGGGAAATTGTTTCAACCAAAGCCTTTTTCAAATATTTAAGTGTTGTCTCAGATTTGCCTTGGGTCGAGTGTCTTTGGAGTGGTCAACCCAGGTTTGACCCGTAGGTTAACTTCATATGGGTTTCTAAGGAGTCAAATGGACTCCTAGGGTTAGTTTAGGGTCTTTTCCAAAGGTCCATAGGGTATACCTATGGGTTAGGGGTATTTTTAAAAATGTAACCACTACTAGTTGATTGATTTGACCCCTCAAAAAGTGGTTTTCCCAAGATGAGCGAAAATCCAACTTGGAGGACTTTTGCTAGGTTAGCTGACCTTCCCTTCTTGTGTCAATTCCCTCTTCCCCATTCTCTATTCCCTTCTTTCAAGTTTTCTAGTTTTAGTAACCTGTAAGAGGTTGAGAAGACCAACCAATGTGAGCTCTCACTCTATCCAAGAGTTTTGAAAGAGTGAGAGAAGCCTTCTTAGGCAAGGGTTTGATACTTAGGAAGGCAATCACCCACTCTCCATCTTTGGAGACTAGAATCTTGAAGTTTTCTTTGAAAAGTTTGGAATAGGAATTTTGGATAAGTCTTTAGAAGAAAGAAGTAAGGATTTGGGCAGCTCTACTCCAACTATCCCTTGTATCCCTTTGGCAGATTCAAGGTTGGTTTATTTACTAACTATGTATGTTGTAAGTTTGCTTTGAAAGAATGTATGATTTTTCATTGTCTTCTCCCATTGATGTTTATTTGTGATTTTCTTCCTTCGTGATCTTCCCTTTGTTTTGGTTGAGCATTTTATTTATGTTTTGGAAGTATTCAAGGCCCAACTCACCCTTGGGAGGGTAGAGTGTCCTTGGGGTGAAGGGTTGTTTGACAACCTTAGAGTGAGAGGCTCTCTTTGGAAGAGAGTGATCTGAAGGGATTTTTGTGACCTTTGCTGCATAGATATTGTTTATGCATTTGGGGGTGATAAGGGGAGATTTGATGGCTTGTATGCCTTGGGGGTCATAAGGATGGTTGGGACAAGTTTGGAACTTGTGATGTGCTCCTTTTTGCATTGTGATGGCTTTGTGTTCTACTATTCGTAGTTTCTCCTCAAGGTACTTAGTCCACCTTCACCCGTGTGAAAATCACATTATGTGATGATGTTAAGCCTTAGGATGGGAATGTGTTTGTTGTGAATTTTGTCTAGCTTGCTTGTGTGTATCCCGTTTAGGTCTTGGTTCTCCAGCCTTAGGGGCGGCTTCTAGTAAGCCTCGGTTGGGAGGTGAGCCTCCATGGTCACAACCTAAAAGTTTTTATTGCAGGTTTTCATGAAAAAAAGAAGGAAAGAAAAGGGCTATGAGTTGATCGTAAATTTATTGGTTTATAGTTGCAAAAATGTATTTATTTGGGAAGCCCTCATTTAGTAGAAATGAGAGGCTAAGTTTGAGATCTACCTATTGTAAAAGTTACCAAATGTATTAAATGTAATTATTTGTCTTAAGTTTCATTATGAAATAAAGATGTAAATTTACTTGAGCATATTCTTGCAAAGAAAAGAATAAAGAAATAGAGTTATTTCCTTATAGATATTTGAGATAGTTTTTGTTGTTATTTACTTGTTGCAATATATTAGGAAAGAAATTTATTTATGCCTTATTAAGCTTTCAGAAAGAAATGAAAATAGTTAAAGGTTAGTAGTGTTGTTATGCAAAAATAAGTGTAAATCAAAATGTAAATAAAGTTGTCACTTTTAAATAAGAAATGAAATATTGACTTACATTTATTGGTTAAACTCAAAGAAAACATAAATAGATATTTTAAGAGATATTATTGAAAATACGTTATATCTTGTTGTTTATTGTTTAAATGGATTTTAGGAAATGATATTTGCAGCTGTGAATAAAAATAATTTTGTCATGTTCTCTTTTCCATTATAAAGCATGTTAGTGGAAAGTAAATAAATCTAAATATTGTTACTTTTAAATCAAAAGAAATCTATATGTATTGAAAAGAAATAAAATTTAATCTATTTTGTTTTTATAGAAAATAACTTAGAGCTCTAAGTTAAAGGTAAATGTAGATTTAAGAATATATATATAAAAAAAGGAGACTATTAATAAGCAGGAAATAAAGATGCATTAACCTTACTTTAGTTCTTTGATTATGAAATATTCTAATGCAACTTGGTGTTGAAATATATATATATATTAATTTACATATTAGAAAGCATTTAGTAATTGTTTATTTTTATTTTTATTTTAAATAATAAATAAAATTTATTTTTGAGGCGGTATTTGGGGGGGTTTGGAAGCCCCGGGGGCCGCGGCCACTGGGTAGTCCGAGAACCCCATAGTGGACTGCAGCCACTGGGTGGTACGCGACCCGCACAATGGCCAAGGCCGTTGCGTCGGCCGCATCCCACCCAGTGGGGCATCCCACTGGTTGGTGTCGCGACCGCCCGGCCTTGGCTCCCCATCGCTAAAGCAACTCGGCCATGATCGAAATAAACTTCGGCCCCTCTACGCCACCACCAAGCTCGGGTCTCCCTTTCATTAGCGCATCCCTCTCATTACTTTGGCCCTTCAGCCTCTGTAATCCGCCATAGACCCTGCATGCATACACACACTTACAAAAAAATAATAAACCCTAACCCAATTTCGGGTTAGGGTTAAGGAAAATGGATAGAAAAGAGATTTAGATGAGAGTTTATAGTTTTAAAAATAAAAGAATAGAGAAAACCCTAGTTAGGGTTATTTAAGAGGATATTAATAAAATAAGTAAAAAGAGGGGGAAAGATATACAAATCCTAAGTGTTTCTAAGTATACAAGTGACAATTTTGTACCGAACTATCAGTCGCGTTTGTAAGTAAGACATGAAAGTGTCGATGCATGAGTTACCATGTAACATTGAACCAAGGTTTAGCATATTAAGATAATTAATGGAAGTCCAAGAAGAATGGATGAAGAATGGTAGAGTTAGTGCAATCACCTGTTAGATTATAATTGTGGATGTTAATAACCCTAAATGGATAGCAGATTATATCGGAAAGTGTTGTTTCTAATAGAAATCACACTCAGGACGTGTGATCTTGGGTGATGTGTTGTGGTTACTCCCTATAGTATGACTAGTATGGTCATCTTGTTTCGAGTTTTGATTCGTCAGCTTTTTTGACTTTCTTTGAATAGTATATTGTTGCCTAGAGGCTAGTGCTTTCTTTTATATTTTTTTTAAGATGAAAGGACCACTAATTTTATGTTTCTTTTATTGGAGCTATGGCACTCGCCGTGTTGCTAGTTTTAATATCTTTCAATTGCCGGTATTTTTCTTCTTTTTATTAGACTTGGCAAAAGTAACTTTTATTTTTTTGATCTTTTAAAGTGTCAAGTGGTCATTTTGATGGTTGATATAGCTAGCCCTAGTGATGTGATTTTTGTAATGTCTATCATGTTCATTGAACCACTGATAGTGTGCGAAGGGAGAATACCGCAAGGAGTGAAATTAGGCACAAAGAATTAACAAAGAATGTTATATCAAATTAAGATAAAGGAAGGAATATCCTCCTAAATAAAATTATTTGCGAGTAATCTAAGGGAGAAAATTTATAACAAAAAAAAAAGAGTAATCTAGACCTAATGAATTGTGAAAGTGATGATAATTGCAGACTTGTTAGTTTGGCATGTGTATGGAGATGTTTGTGTGGATGATATCTAAATTTAGTATTATTATTTTTCATCACTCCCTTCAAACGGGATGGTTATATACCTTAATGTCTGGGGATTGCGAATAATGTACCCTATGTAACTTAAACCTTGGTGCCTAGAAATATAAATATTGTAAGTCCTAGAGGTAGAAAACTACCCTATATAGGGGCAAATTTGAAGAACTTAAATTTGATTATGCCTTGTTTCCTAAGGATGTTGGAAGAAATCATGCACCTAGGGTTGTTTAACAAATATGTAATTAACACCCTTATGAGGTGCCTTGATGTAAAATAAGTAGATTCATTTTGGATTAAATTGTATGTCAATTTTCTTAAGTAACATGCATGGATGAGAATTGTAGTGTGATAAACATGTTTTTAGATGAATCCTTACCAAAGTATGACTCCTAGAAGTTTAATAAGTAAACTATTATGTGTAACCTTGATTTTGGGAGTTGATGTGCGTTATTGAAATGATTTGGATGGTGCATTAATGTAAATTGTTGAAAGATGGAATTTTGTAAACACCCACCTAAGATTGAAGTGAAATGTAATAAAAATGCTAAGAATTTAACCTTATGAAGATAGTAAGCTAATTACAATAATAAGTTAGTTTTGGTTTTGCATCTTTCTAGTAGACAAGATAAGATTTAGAGTAACTTATTGAAATTGTGGGAAATGTTATGTCTCTATTTCGTATTCTACTCATGCGCCTTCCACGAATAAGTCGAACTCTAGGGGAGGAGGATGTAAAGCCCCTCCCCAACCAAACTCTGAATAACTTAGTTGACCATGGTTGACCCTATTAATAAATTCTATAATTCAATAGGATGGGCTATGTTAGATGGATAGATTTGTAGTACCCCTACTCGTTTGAACTCATTGGACTCATATTTTATTATTGGTTGTTTTTAGTGGATACATTACCAAGTTTTATTATTTAGACTTATATGACATTATTTCATGCTTTATCTAGATATGCGATGCATAATTTATTTGTAGTATTTCAGTATTTGTGATTTATGGCATTTTATGGATTATTGCTATGTACTGACACTTTACTTTATCTAGATGCAATGTGGACTTATATGTTGCATGTCTATGAGTGTATTAGATGCAAGGGGACGATTTTGCTTCACTCATTTTGGTGAGATAGGGAATGTCGTGATTCTCCTTCATCGGCGTGTATGCCATGTTTTCTATATTTTATATATGCATGTATGGTTCGGTGATGCAGGATATTGCAGGTACAAGTACAGGGTAGGTACAAGGTATCATCTCCACCTGGCTTCAAAGGTCTGAGCGTGCCTTATATTTTCCAATGGAAGTGGAGGAGATAGTAGTTGACCTTATTTTATTCAGTTACACTCGTGTGAGTGTCGTCAGTTGGTCGACCTGTCAATTCGTTTGGCCTTTGTATTTTGTTGTTTGATCTTTTATGCTCGTATTTGCTTTAGGTTTGCTTAGTTTGCGTGTTTAGTGGTTTTAATTAATTAATTAAATTTATGAATTTATCTCATTATTGGTATGTTTGGTGTTCGGAATTATACTATAGTTGTACGTATTTTAAATATTAGGAATCGATTATAAAATTATATATATATACGAAGGTGGATATAGTTTATGACTAATTATATTGATTATTTTAATGTGATTTATGATAAGTTGAAATATTTGAATTCTACGACCTAGCATATAGAATGATTAATCATTTGTTATATAGATGTAAGTTAAATGGTAGACAACTTGATTTTATTGATCACACATATTCGTATATATATATATATATATATATATATATATATATATATATATATATATATATATATATATATATATATATATATATATATATATATATATATATATATATATATATATATATATATATATATATATATATATTGAGGTGAAGTTATAAATTTAATTAATACAATTATTGTCTTATGCTATAAAAATGATTATTCATGAAACATATTTATAGATATTAGCATATACGTAAATTAGGAATATATATTATAAACTTTAAATGTCTAAGTTTAATATTACTTTGCAAAAGAGTATATAGTCGCATGTTAAAAATATATATCTTAACAAAAGGTGGCGGATTTAGTGCTAGGAAATAGCAACTATGTCGCATGGCAGGTTGATTGGCCGATTAGACTCAAGTCGACTAATACATGTGGCCAAACTAAACAAACAAAAACTATCGGTTAACTCCAACCTAAGGACAACAACTTTGTCCCAAACTAGCTAGGAGTCGATAGGTGGCTAACACGTAGGCAAAACCATTGGTTTAGATGCATAATTTAGAGGTTTAACATGGAAGCCATGGCTTAGACCTGGCAATATAATCAAGGAACCCGCTAAAGACAAACACATAAGTGGTTGTGACACTTTTCCAACCTCCCCATGGAGTGATTAATCTACCATAGTATCCACGGTGACTAAAGAGAATAAGTTTGATGCAGTTAACTCTTCATTCCACATATAAATGGAATCGACTAGCATATCCATGTTAGAATTATACCTCGATCGGTGGCTAAAAGTGTAATGCCCCGCCAGGAAACCCCGAAGGGATAAGCCAAAACACAAGAATAGAGTGCAATAATTTATTTTATTTTTTTAAAGTTACACCACATTAAGATACAACAAGATATCAAAGATTCAGATTACAAAGCAGAAGACATCAACTAACACCTAAAGAGTTTCCCAACGAGATTACTTAAATTTCACAATTCACTTAACTCACACAATTAATCCAATAAGTTGATTATCTTAATAACGAGATAATTCTTAATCAGGATAATTTCTTTCAGAAGATGGAAATATAAATCACAAGCAAAGATTCATCAATTAAGATCTATTCATAATCTTCATTCAAGCTTTTCATTAAAATACAAGCCATACATCTAATATTTTAACACACTAGAATTTCATCATAAACATATGAGATCTTTTCAAGCATACTTAATTTCCTTAACAACAACTGAATATATTCCATTACTCTAAGTTACATTCTTTCATATTCCAATTTATTGCATTTAAAAGATGATTGCATACATGCATCTACGATAAATCTCATCTAAACCACTTATGCATTCGATCAAAATGGCATTCAAGAAAGAACTGCATATAAACATTTAAAGTTAATTCCATCTTATCCACTTATACATTCTAACATAAGCTATTCATACATGATAAAGTTGAATAAGGGAAACATAAGAGAATAACATCACATAAC
The DNA here is from genome assembly GCF_030272615.1 of Cryptomeria japonica. Classification (NCBI taxonomy): domain Eukaryota; kingdom Viridiplantae; phylum Streptophyta; class Pinopsida; order Cupressales; family Cupressaceae; genus Cryptomeria; species Cryptomeria japonica. The sequence continues at coordinate 446,101,628 of NC_081411.1, read as the reverse complement.
ACCATAATGATCTCGGAGTTCACCCCTAAAGGGCTACATCTCCGGGTCTGCTCAACTGCAAGACCCCTCTAATAATTAATAAAGTTAAGAATACAAGAGGTTACACCATTACAATCCGGTCATCAAGGCGAAACATAAAAAAATATACAAGCGACCGTATCAATCAATTAATACATAAACGATCCTTGAAAAGAAAAGGATCCAGCTGAACATAATCAAAGCTAATACAAAGGTCCATTGGAGCATCCACAAAACTGAGTCATCACCACCCAAGGTCTAACATGAAACCAAGTACTTACAAGGGCAAAGACAATAGGGCGACCCACAAGTGCTCCTAACAGGACAAAATGACAACACACTAGCGAACGTAGGGACAAGTGTCATCACACAACCTGGTGTGGTTACCATGGCACGTCTTCATAGGTTCCGGCCCCATACACTGGGTTACCCTGGCAACCTAATCCGAGCCTCCGGCCCATCCAAGCCTCATGTGGACCCACACATCCTCTCATGAAGACAAGGATGATGGATTGCCATTTCAGGCCTTCTCACAGCATGTCGGGTCTATGTTAGCACTCGTCCCATGTGTGAGGCAAATTTTATCTTACTTAGAGATTACATTCTAATCTACTATTAAGTTATCACTTATTAGACTCACTTTCGATGGGTTACCCAGCAGCCACTTTGGGCGCGGCCCCCAATCAAAAGCCACTTTCCCATATGACACTAGACTATACTCAGACAAACTCAAAAACCAAGGAATAGACATGGTCAGACGAACGGAGTTCAAAATGGAGAAATCCACCATTTGGTCAAACATGACTTCATACGAGGTGCACTGACAGATCGTACTCTAACTAGAGACCTGACTGACTAAGGTCAACCACGAATCATCATTCGACACCCACATAGAGGATATGACCAAATACGACACCACAACAAAACAACAGTCAACTCGGAACCGACGACTGAAACAGGTACCCCAAATCAATCCATACGACAAGGACCTATCAAACAAAGCACGACTTGCCATTACATAAGCAAAAGCAAATACAGAAATTAAACTCGCATAGGTAATATTCAGCAGATACAATCTTTTTCGAATTGATCTAAACATTAAAAGTCGATCAAGTTTTCTACATGATCTATGTTTCCAAAAATACACTAGCAGGAAATCATCATTGCAAGGTGAATACAATATCACAATTTGCAATAGTACCATTGTCTATTTCTCAAACCGAGGAAAAATATAAATTAACCATTCATTTTACTAAATGAGAATATCAGTAACTAAACAATTTTCCCAAATGATACTTAATTAAATTTCCAAAAGCACATCGTTTAAATTCATAATGTCCAAGGGTTAAATATTCATTTCTAACATTTCCAAATGGCCTATATCATTAAAATCTTCAAACAATATATATTCTTGAATAAAGTATGTTTTATCTCGAAAATTTTTCCAATATAAACAATATTTCATCTTTTTCAAAAGATGCTCCCCTAATATTATAGGTCCAAAAGGATTAAATATTAATTCATAAATATTTATAACCCTACGGTTAATAAAATATACAAAATTAATATTTAATATTGCATAATAATCCAATTAAGTATTAATCAACATATATACATTTATTCCCATTGATAAATATATATTAATATTAATTAATAATTAATTAAACACTTTATTAAAAAAACTTTTAAAACTAATAAATTTATTTATTAATTTATTTTTTTTAACTAAAAAAAAAATAATAATAATAATAAATACAAATTAAAAAGGGGGGGGGTTTCCACGTGGACCCCACGTGGTCGCCATGGGAGCTCACACAGCCCCAAAGGGGAAGCGCTGCTTCCCAAGGGAGCACGCAACATCCCCAAAGGGAGCGTTGTTGTTCCCAAAGGGAAGCACGTAGCACCCCTTGGGGTGCGCTGCTATCCCAATGGGATACGCAGCTCCCTCTCGGGGTTTCCCCAAAAAAATTAACAATTATTTAATTTTTTTTTAAATTTTAAAAAGATCACTGTTAAAAAAAAACAACAGTTCCAGCCAGTCTCAGCAGAGACTAAAATAATTAAATTTTTATTTATTCTCCATTGCAATTCCAAAGAAAACCCAAATTCTCTTAAACCAATAGCATATTTGCCAAATAAGATCTATTAACTTCCATATATTCAACCACAAATAGATATCTCTGATTTAAAGCATGAAGTTGAAGGTATTCATATGGAACTTAATTTTTATTTTATTTTTAAAACAGCACAGAAATTTCCAGAATATGAGAGGTTTTCAAAATTGAAAGGATAATTCTTTTGGGCATAAGAAAGCTCATTTTCCATGCAAGGATGCAAACAATAAACCAATACCAACTAATTCCACAATGATTCATAACCTTGAGGCAATCAATGGAGAAATTAAAACCAAATAGCATGAAGAACATCCAATGCCCATTTTTTTTAAATTTAAACAATAACTAACTGATAACCAGAATTCCTACCTCAGTAAGCATTCCTAGAAAGGATCTGATGAAGAGCCCCAACCTGCAGCTCAAGAAATCCTTCTCCTTCCAAAACCCCCAAATTTCATCCCAAAAATATTTTTCCAACAAAACATTTTTCCAAAAATATCCATCCCCCAAATTTTCCAAAAGTCTAGGTTATAAGGAAGAGTTGACCAAAATTTCATTTTTTTGGAATTAAAATTTTTATTTAAAAGTAATTCCCAAAAATTACTATTTTCCAACTACATCAACAAATTAAATTGTTTTTCCCATTTAAAATTGATTTTCTCACTCAACTGAAATCTAACCTTTCTATTTCAAAAATGCCAAAAGATTAAATTAATTCTATTGCAATTAAATTTAAATCTTTCTTTTTCAACAGCATATACAAAATGCATTTAATATTCAAAATCAACCATTTAATTGAACTTACTCCCAATTTAAGACGAGCAATCCAATATCAACGATAATCGCATAATGAAATCCCGATTAATTTAGTCCATAATCTTTCATGCACAAACACATATTTAATCAAATTAAATACTAAGGACTAATTAATCAATTTAACCAACACAACAAGCATGCAAACCAAGAAAGTCAACCAGACAGGCGACTCGCAAACCCAACCAAAGGGAATACTGACAATGACTGACGACGCTCATTTGAGCACGACTATGGTCAACTAGGGTCTTACGACCACCTAATCCAACTCTAAGGATTAAAGAGGTACACTCAAACCTACAAATCCAGGTGAAGACAAACTTCGCACTCATGCGGCGTGGTACCTGAAATCTCTTGCAACCAAGAGTCATAAATGCATACATATATAAACTTAATGAAAGCGTTAGATTGATATTAATACCATGAAATAGGAACACTAAGCAACTTGCATACAACTAGTGTGAAAACCACATCAACAGCTATGCATTAAATCAAACATCTGACTATAACATTATATTAAGATAAACTGACCAAGATTAAACCGAGATTAGAAATTGATTAGGGTAGGGGTACTACATTCTCCCCCCCTAGGTTCCGACTTACTCCTAGAAGTCGTAAGGCTAGATGGAGAACATGTCGTACGCATCAGCCCTGAAACTCATTCAACAAATATCAAATTGCACATAGAAATCTTTCCATAATCAAAAGAAATATTACTGCTAAATCCTCTACAAATGCCATTACCCATTGGCAAGATACATCTAAATCCATACATTTCTTATAACATTCTAGAAATTGTCCACAATCATAGCAAAGAAACAAGAATTTTCTTCCTTTCATTACACCAAATTAAAGCATTACAAGGAGGTAAACAACAATTACCATAATCATCTACCAAAAATGACAAGAAAACATGCCATCATGATCAATTCTTTTACCAATACATCTTTTTCATAAACTTTATAACATAGAACTAGCTTAAAATATCAATTTCTACAACCAAATTAACTTCCAATAAATAAGAGCAACAAAATAACTCAATTGATTACACTTTTTAGGCATAAGAAAACCTTTCCAAAGACTATGTCCCATAACATAGTGACAAGTTAACACAATTTACTCCATGATACAATTAATAACCATCCACATAACTGGAATACATAACTCAAAAGGCCACATGTGAGCATGTCTAATGCTTGGTCAAAGATAACATGCATGATCAGCATCTCTATGCCTGATCTCAGAACAACAATATGATCATAAATATCCAATATCTCACTCAAGGCTCGATGGTCCTAGGCACACCATAGCGGTGCTACCTTCCATACAAGACCTTTGTGAATATCCCTTGTTGAGCAAGGTGGTTAGCCTCCAAGAGATAGTCACCACACATAGGTAGGTAGTGGATCCTAGCTGCATCACAACCTCACATACCCCCATCCTCAAGGTTCCTTAGGACCACTTCCTCGTACACACTCTACCAATCCGTATCATACATCTTTGGAGAGGAATTTCACATTTCAACAGAAGACCAACATACGAAAACAATAAGGATGAACCAGTTTAGCCACCAAAGTACAGATGAATAAAGATAATAAATCATCAATTCCAATAGTAAGGCAAGAAAATAATCCGGAATTGCAACACCAAATCAAAAGTGTAAAAGATCACAAGATCGTGGCTAAACCTTCAAAGTCAAAGTAAAATAAATTGCTGGTCCCCAAAGAAATACAAAGAATATCACCATTGCACATAACATCACTATGTGACTAACATCTAGCCACCAATGAGGAAGGAAGGAACAACTGACTAGCTATTGCAGTAGCTCATCATGTGGTGCGACATAGTCACACTACCCACATGGCATGGCGGTGTGCACCTCGACATCACCCCGCATCACGTCGTCACGCGACATGGCAATACCCCAAGTGGAGAAAACATGCAATGGGTGGCGTATCCCGCATGGTAGTGTACCTCATGGAAAAAGCACGCGCAGGTCACATCCCGCATAGCGACGTATCTAGAAGGATACTCACCGTAAGTCAGAGGTATACATGACTAGGGTCCACCCACATGCCCACCAACACATACTAACTGGCAGCACATGTGAATAAACCTACCTTTCATGAAGACAAGGCAAAGGATCCTCCAAATTACACCATCACTATACACAAGAATCACCATCCATATGCTCAAATAAAGGAGAGGAATAGGTTGTCACATATAAACCTATAAAATAGATTCATCAAAAGGGAAAGTATTGAGTACACCTTTGATACAGTTTAATAGTACAACTATATCATTCCTCGAAGTAGAGAAGCTAAAGTCGCTTCGCACCGACATTACTCGTACGCCAATCCATACTATTCAAGGAATGGCTACTTCAAATACTACCCCTTAACATACTGAGTTACCCACAACTCGAGGTTTGGTACTCAGTAGGGAAACAATTAAGCAACATCACATAAACAGTATGGTTTCCCATACTCATAAGCAACATATCCTCCATGGTTGATTACTTCACCAATTCATGGGCACATATAATAAGTACTGGTTTCTTACAATACACACGAATACACCAGTACTAGTTTAGTCACATTTACGAGGAGTACTTTTCAGTATGCTAACATCTATACAAGGAAGATTTTAATTATGCTTTCTATATAAATAACTGAATCAAGTTTACTCTAGATACAAGTACTGAAATTATTAACAATTCACAATTACATAAGAAAATAACATCATTCCTATATCTTTCTCAAATTTCATTAAGCATTCATAACTAAATTACTAGCTATGCAAATTCTTTTCTAAAGCTTAAGACTTTCATCTTTCCATAAGAAGCCCAAAAGCAAACATACAATTTCACATGTTTTACAAACATTCTATTTAAATCAATGCATTCTTCGAAGCATTTCTAAAAAATCTTATGATTAGGCAAAGAGAAGGGAAAGAGAGTTTGATAATCAAACTGTTTCCTACAAGGACACAAGATCAACAAGATCACACTACAATATAAAATTTCTCACTATAAGCCTATCATTTTATTTGCATGGTTATCATTTCGCTACCGTTTTAGAAGGATGACAATTGGACTACATGAGATCTCCAATTATTATGGTTGCAACAGGAGGTTCTAGTTTTCCAAACAACAAGGATCAAAACAGGCCATCTTTTCGATAATACCAAACCTCTTGAAAACACTCACTTATAATAATACAATATAGACACATGTCACAATTTGCAACCTATTAGAGAAAATCACATTACGATCAAAGGTAAGCGAGGAGCTATCAACTAAATAATACATCTTAATGCATGCACATCAAACAAGCTTTTCATTCGCACTTCCTAAACATAATAAGACAATTACATAAATTCAAAAGCAAGTTCAATGGAGCATTTGCTAAAATAAATCTTCAATCAAATTGGTTTAATGAAACACATAAAACAATCTTTCGGGGAACACATTAATACTCTCTCAAAGCTACAATAACATACTCCTTTTAATACTTCTTCTACAAACCAAGCAGTTTCACATAATTCAACTATTCGCATATTAATACACCTCACTTAAGATAAAATTTAATTATGTTACTCCTACAAAATACACATGGAGAATACTTTAAAGGCACTCATACAATTTCCTCCCAATAGCCAATGTTAACTTTCAAACCCAAAGCCCTTTTATTATTTAAAAACACATAATCATCATGAGGTTCAAACAAGGGCTCAAGAAGTCACAACCTTTCTCTCGCAAAATATAGAAAACTCAAATCAGAGATAATTACACATATCCTAATCATTTTAATTTTTAGAAAGAGAGAGAGAAGGAAGAGTGATAATCATTCAATTTGCTACAAAATAAGCATTCAATAACTACCATACTAGTCCTTCAAGCGAACAACACTAAGCTAGCTCATGATCTTAGACAAGAACTGACCAACCCAAATGGATTAGTCTAAAGAGTACAACACTCAATAAGGGAAGGTACATACGACTCTCTTTCAAAATATGAGTAATCGTAGACCCAGACATCAATAAGCAAACAATGCACATATAAACACTCAAACACCAACATCAAGAAGCTGAAAACAAGGTGTGAACACACACACGTTACACACAAGTTAAGGTCTACTCAATCACTCACATGCAAAAGGAGGACAAGCATACACATAAGGTCGATACACCTCACACCAATAGAGGGCACACGCGACACCAGAGATCCCAGTGTTTGCAACCCGGCTCTAATACCAAATGTAATGCCCCGCCAGGAAACCCCGAAGGGATAAGCCAAAACACAAGAATAGAGTGCAATAATTTTTATTTTTTTTTAAAGTTACACCACATTAAGATACAACAAGATATCAACGATTTAGATTACAAAGCGGAAGACATCAACTAACACCTAAAGAGTTTCCCAACAAGATTACTTAAATTTCACAATTCACTTAACTCACACAATTAATCCAATAAGTTAATTATCTTAATAACGAGATAATTCTTAATCAGGATAATTTCTTTCAGAAGATGGAAATATAAATCACAAGCAAAGATTCATCCATTAAGATCTATTCATAATCTTCATTCAAGCTTTTCATTAAAATATAAGCCATACATCTAATATTCTAACACACTAGAATTTCATCATAAACATATGAGATCTTTTCAAGCATACTTAATTTCCTTAACAAAAACTGAATATATTCCATTACTCTAAGTTACATTCTTTCATATTCCAATTTATTGCATTTAAAAGACGATTGCATACATGCATCTACGATAAATCTCATCTAAACCACTTATGCATTCGATCAAAATGGCATTCAAGAAAGAACTGCATATAAACATTTAAAGTTAATTCCATCTTATCCACTTATACATTCTAACATAAGCTATTCATACATGATAAAGTTGAATAAGGGAAACATAAGAGAATAACATCACATAACACCATAATGATCTCGGATTTCACCCCTAAAGGGCTACATCTCTGGGTCTGCTCAATTGCAAGACCCCTCTAATAATTAATAAAGTTAAGAATACAAGAGGTTACACCATTACAATCCGGTCATCAAGGCGAAACATAAACAATATACAAGCGATCGTATCGGTCAATTAATACATAAACGATCCCTGAAAAGAAAAGGATCTAGCTAAACATAATCAAAGCTAATACAAAGGTCCATTGGAGCATCCACAAAACTGAGTCATCACCACCCAAGGTCTAACATGAAACCAAGTACTTACAAGGGCAAAGACAATAGGGCGACCCACAAAAAGGCTCCTAACAGGACAAAACGACAACACACTAGCGAACGTAGGGACAAGTGTCATCACACAACCTAGTGTGGTTACCATGGCAGGTCTTCATAGGTTCCGGCCCCATACACTGGGTTACCCTGGCAACCTAATCTGAGCCTCTGGCCCATCCAAGCCTCATGTGGACCCACACATCCTCTCGTGAAGACAAGGATGATGGATTGCCATTTCAGGCCTTCTCACAGCATGTCGGGTCTATGTTAGCACTCGTCCCATGTGTGAGGCAAATTTTATCCTACTTAGAGATTACATTCTAATCTACTGTTAGGTTATCACTTATTAGACTCACTTTCGATGGGTTACCAGCAGCCACTTTGGGCGCAGCCCCCAATCGAAAGCCACTTTCCCATACGACACTAGACTATACTCAAACGAACTCAAAAACCAAGGAATAGACATGGTCAGACGAACGGAGTTCAAAATGGAGAAATCCACCATTTGGTCAAACACGACTTCATACGAGGTGCACTGACAGACGGTACTCTAACTAGAGACCTGACTGACTAAGGTCAACCATGAATCATCATTCGACACCCACATAGAGGATATGACCAAATACGACACCACAACAAAACAACAGTCAACTCAGAACCGAAGACTAAAACAGGTACCCCAAATCAATCCATACGATAGGGACCTATCAAACAAAGCACGACTTGCCATTACATAAGCAAAAACAAATACAGAAATTAAACTCGCATAGGTAATATTCAGCAAATACAATCTTTTTCGAATTGATCTAAACATTAAAAGTCAATCAAGTTTTCTACATGATCTATGTTTCCAAAAATACACTAGCAGGAAATCATCATTGCAAGGTGAATACAATATCACAATTTGCAATAGTACCATTGTCTATTTCTCAAACAGAGGAAAAATATAAATTAACCATTCATTTTACTAAATGAGAATATCAGTAACTAAACAATTTTCCCAAATGATACTTAATTAAATTTCCAAAAGCACATCATTTAAATTCATAATGTCCAAGGGTTAAATATTCATTTCTAACATTTCCAGATGGCCTATATCATTAAAATCTTCAAACAATATATATTCTTGAATAAAGTATGTTTTATCTCGAAAAATTTTCCAATATAAACAATATTTCATCTTTTTCAAAAGATGCTCCCCTAATATTATAGGTCCAAAAGGATTAAATATTAATTCATAAATATTTATAACCCTGCGGTTAATAAAATATACACAATTAATATTTAATATTGCATAATAATCCAATTAAGTATTAATCAACATATATACATTTACTCCCATTGATAAATATATATTAATATTAATTAATAATTAATTAAACACTTTATTAAAAAAAACTTTTAAAACTAATAAATTTATTTATTAATTTATTTATTTTTAACTAAAAAAATAATAATAATTAAAAAAAATACAAATTAAAAAGGGGGGGGTTTCCACGTGGACCCCACGTGGTCCCCATGGGAGCTCACGTAGCCCCAAAAGGGAAGCGCTTCTTCCCAAGGGAGCATGCAGTATCCCCAAAGGGAGCGATGTTGTTCTCAAAGGGAAGCACGCAGCACCCCTTGGGGTGCACTGCTATCCCAATGGGATACGCAGCTCCCTCTCGGGGTTTCCCCAAAAAAATTAACAATTATTTAATTTTTTAAAAAAAAAATTTTAAATTTTAAAAAGATCACTGTTAAAAAAAAACAACAGTTCCAGCCAGTCTCAGCATAGACTAAAATAATTAAATTTTTATTTATTCTCCATTGCAATTCCAAAGAAAACCTAGATTCTCTTAAACCAACAACACATTTGCCAAATAAGATCTATTAACTTCCATATATTCAACCACAAATAGATATCTCTGATTTAAAGCATGAAGTTGAAGGTATTCATATGGAACTTAATTTTTATTTTATTTTTAAAACAGCACAGAAATTTCCAGAATATGAGAGGTTTTCAAAATTGAAAGGATAATTCTTTTGGGCATAAGAAAGCTCATTTTCCATGCAAGGATGCAAACAATAAACCAATACCAACTAATTCCACAATGATTCATAACCTTGAGGCAATCAATGGAGAAATTAAAACCAAATAGCATGAAGAACATCCAATGCCCATTTTTTTTAAATTTAAACAATAACTAACTGATAACCAGAATTCCTACCTCAGTAAGCATTCCTGGAAAGGATCTGATGAAGAGCCCCAACCTGCAGCTCAAGAAATTCTTCTCCTTCCAAAACCCCCCAAATTTCATCCCAAAAATATTTTTCCAACAAAACATTTTTCCAAAAATATCCATCCCCCAAATTTTCCAAAAGTCTAGGTTATAAGGAAGAGTTGACCAAAATTTCATTTTTTTGGAATTAAAATTTTTATTTAAAAATAATTCCCAAAAATTACTATTTTCCAACTATATCAACAAATTAAATTGTTTTTCCCATTTAAAATTGATTTTCTCACTCAACTGAAATCTAACCTTTCTATTTCAAAAATGCCAAAAGATTAAATTAATTCTATTGCAATTAAATTTAAATCTTTCTTTTTCAACATCATATACAAAATGCATTTAATATTCAAAATCAACCATTTAATTGAACTTACTCCCAATTTAAGACGAGCAATCCAATATCAACGATAATCGCATAACGAAATCCCGATTAATCTAGTCCATAATCTTTAATGCACAAACACATATTTAATCAAATTAAATACTAAGGACTAATTAATCAATTTAACCAACACACCAAGCACGCAAACCAAGAAAGTCAACCAGACAGGCGACTCGCAAACCCAACCAAAGATAATACTGACAACGACTGACGACGCTCATTTGAGCATGACTATGGTCAACTAGGGTCTTACGACCACCTAATCCAACTCTAAGGATTAAAGAGGTACACTCAAACCTACAAATCCTGGTGAAGACAAACCTCGCACTCATGCGGCGTGGTACCTGAAATCTCCTGCAACCAAGAGTCATACATGCATACATATATAAACTTAATGAAAGCGTTAGCTCGATATTAATACCATGAAATAGGAACACTAAGCAACTTGCATACAACTAGTGTGAAAACCACATCAACAGCTATGCATTAAATCAAACATTTGACTATAACATTTTATTAAGATAAACTGACCAAGATTAAACTCAGATTAGAAATTGATTAGGATAGGGGTACTACAAAAAGAGCAGTACGTAATACGTTAACAAGCACGTGGTGCCATGATTCTAGGATAGTCAGTGATAGGAAACTAATACGAAGATAAATCATGCATGAGAACAATAGAATTTGTATTAAGAATGGCCATCTCTATTAGACATGGAGATGAGAGAAGAGTTAAACAAAGACTCAAGTAATAGACTCCAAATCAATGACAATCACCAAGCCTCTGAATAGGGAGAGATTGTAGGAAAAACTAGGATAAATAGAGATGGAAGATAGGAAGATGGTGGAGATATTCACAAGCAAGGAGAGACGATAGACTCACGAAGAAAAGAAGAGAATAGAAGAGGGATTAGAGAAGATACTTTTATAGTATCGAAGAGAGAGAGAAGAGAATTGTTTGATAATAGAGTGGTAGGATAGATTCGAGATAGGTTTGCAAGCAAGGCGTAGTTCTATTTGGCGGAAGAGCGTCAGAAGTCTTACAAACTAGTCCAAGGTTACAAGAGGTTGGATTTCTTTTAATTTTGGTTATTATTTGGATTAAGAAAGTATGAAAGATTATCTTCAATTAGATAAAATAGGCGAAATAGTGTTTATAGGAAAGATGATATTTCTATTTTTTAAAACATTGTATTCTCAATTGTATTTATGTTAGTTGTTACTAAATATGTGTTATTAATCTTTTGGAAATAATGAAAGGAAATCATTAACGTGCAACCCATTTCTTATGGTTTAAAATTCTAAGTTTATATCGCTTAAGCTCTCTATATTCCCGTGTGTCCTGGTTCATTTACCTCTTTTCTCAATAAATGACAACATTGATTTATTTGTATTAATATAGTTGTAACTCTTATTTTCTGGAAATCTTAAATTACAAGCTATTTATACATTTGGGTGTTTTAAGAAAAGATTGCCTTTAATAGGATCTTGTGTAAATGGTGTTTGGAGTCAAGTTTAAATTCCATTGCAATTCTGGTTGAGTTATCATTGCGTCCTATGTTATTATATCTCCTTGGTCAGGTGTTGTTGTATAACCTTATTGATGTGAGCTATTGTGTGTTTTGTCCAAATGGTCAATCTTGGGCTAGTGATTGTGTATCCTTCACCTGTTGTTTGTCAGGATTAGGTATGGCTATCTGTTTCAGCATAGAGTTCTCGTAGAGAGACCTTTCCTGTAGTTTCCTATGAGAGAGAGTGGCTTTCGAGTGGGGGTCATGCCCGAAGTAGAGGACAGGATAACCCATCGAAAGTCAGTTAAAAAGTGATAACCTAATAATTGATTTGGGATGGGTGAGATAAATATTAATTAAGATAATATTCCTCGTGAATAGGTGAGTGCTAGTACAAGGCTCATAATGTTACGAGTAGGCCTAGAATGGAAAATGTACCACCTTTTCTTCACGGAAGGATTGGTAGGGTCTACATGAGACTTAGCTGGAACCGGAGGTTCAAGAGAGGTTACCAAGATAACGCACGATGGGGGTCGGGACCTATGGAGGTTGTACCATGGTATCCATCTTAAGCTATGTGATGACACTCTCTCCTTAGAGTCACTAGTGTTTGGGAGTTGAGTCACATGGATGTTTGCGAAGTCTTGTAGTTCTTTCGTACTTGTCTTACGTTGCTTGCTTGAGGGTTTTCTACTATCTCCTAGCACGGTGGGGTTGTTCCATTTCAGGATCACATGGTCGGGTGGTAGTGCCACTTCCCATCGGATGTTGTGGAATGTATCTTCAGGTGAGGAAGGGCTTCCTTGGTGTTTCTGGGTTCGTGGTTCATGTTCCAACTCATGTTCGTGATCATTGTTCAGTTGAGACCTCGTGGTCATTGTATCAAACTTTTATGTAACCTTGATATTGTAACTTTGTAATATGTGGTATTATTGGAGACCATGTATTTATGGATATTGTAAAAGGGAATCATTGGAATGTATGTTAATTCAGTTGCTTTAATCTTTTGTATATATGATCTATGGGAAATGAATGCATTGGAGTACTTTGATTATTTCATTATGGAATTTAGATGTATGTGTAGATTTTATCTTAAGCATTTAATTTTCCAAATTAGCTGTACAATTGGATTAACCAGGGTGTTAATATAATATTTGAATTAATCTTTGTTGGTAACCCTTAGGAAATCATACGTTAGACTTTTGTTGTGTCGTTAAACGTGCTATTTATATTATTGTGCACTTAATCTTAAAAAAAATATTATGCCCTTTTAGTTGCCTAGTTGTATTGTTTTCCTATAGGGTTTCTAGAAGGGCATTACATTTGGCATCAAAGCATAAGTTTCAACACTGGGTACTCTAGGTTTGTAGTGTGCCTATTCAACTTGACCTTTTTTCTTAGGTCTTAATGTTTGTGTTTCCCTTATTTATCCTTGCCATAGATCTGAACCGTTTTCTCTTTTTTAGTGTTAGGTCATGGCTAGGACAGCTAGGGGAGGTGGTCATATGGGTGGTCACAATAGAGGCAGAGGTGGAGGACGGGGCCATGGTTTTGATCATCACAGTCCTTCACCACCACCTACTCATGTGAGTGTTGATCTAGAACAGTCTATTCATTAGGATTCACAACATGCAGAAGAACAGGTTCTCGAAAGGGAAGAGCTGAGAGAGATGTTTCAGGAGGTTCTTGCTAGGTTAGGCCCCAGGCCTGAGGTTGATCAGCCAGTTCCAGAAGAGAGAGAGAGAGAGGGAGAGAGAGAGAGAGGGAGAGAGATCACCCAGGAGGAGGGAAATTGAAGTTAATGAAGTTCTAGCTTCCTTGGGTCACATAACGGACTTGATGAGGTCCAACCCTCCTTTCTTTGATGGTATGGGTACTGGTCTCGAGGCAGAGACTTGGCTTATCAGTCTGGATCAGTGTTTCGTTATGTTTCCATATAGTAGCACCACCAAGGTGAGATGTGCTATTATGCATCTTGAAAACTTTTCTTTGATCGGGTGGAGACTAGAGGAGGAGAAGATCGGTGTGTGCATTAACATCGTGACATGGGAACTATTTCTAGAGAGATTCAGGGCACGGTTTCTCTCACCCCAGTGGAGGCAGACTCGAGCAGATGAGTTCCACGCTCTGCGTCAGTATGGTATGATAGTAGACCAGTATGAGCACATGTTCTATGAGCTCAAGCAGTAAGCTGGGATTGGTAATGATGAGGTTATGCTTGTACAACACTTCCTGAGGGGTTTGAATGACCGCATCAGTGGAGGTGTTAGGGTGTTTGAGCCAACTTCAGTGGAGATAGCCGTGGCAAAGGCCAAATTGGTAGAGATGAACCTTAGCCATGCACTTGGTGGTCAAACAAGTGTGCAGATAGGGAGTGCACCTTCCAGTGGGAATAGAGCTCATGGGAATCAGTCCCAGTCAGTTGCACCGTTTAGGACTCCTCAGGAACCCACTAAGGGTGGACAACAGCAACAACAACCATCAAAACTGAAATAGTTCTAGGGCCAGAAGGGTGGCAATGCTAAGTATAAGAAGAACAGGAACTGGTAGAGGGGCAGACAGGGCCCTATAGGGAAGTCCTCGTAGAGTGCATCTCACGCCCCTAGCTAGGTAAGTTTTCAGCAGTCTAGTAGACTAACAAGTAATAGAGGAGCTTGCTTCTCTTGTGGACAATTTCATCATAGAGCTACGCAGTTCCGTCAACATTTCTACAACACAGGTAGTCAGAGGCCAGCAGCATCAGAGTCTACAGTGGGAGATGTAGGGAGATCCCACAAAGTGTTTGCAACGGTGGATAACTGCCAAGGTGATCATCAGGGTACAGTTATGGAGGCAGCAAGTATATTGCGTGGAATCCCTACCTCTGTACTTTTTGATTCTGGTGCTTCGGATTCCTATATTTCTTCATCTATTGTGGAGCAGTGCAGACTTGCATCTGCTAAGAAGGCGGATAGGTGGCAAGTAGAGTTGGCTACAGGTGTCTATGTTTCTGTAGATGCCTTAGTTCCCAGTTGTGAGTTGAATCTAGGAACCATAGTTACTTCAGTTGACCTTTGAGTCATTCCTTTGGGTTCTTATGGAGTTGTGTTGGGGATGGATTGGCTATCTTCTCACAGTGCTCGTGTAGACTATCGCAAGAACACAGTGGAGTGTTTAGATGACCTTGGTAAGGAAGTGGAGATTGTTGGAGTTCAAAGACCAATATCCTTACGTATGATCTCCGCTATGCAGCTTAAGCGGTGCATGTGTAGAGGGTGGTAGTTTTTTGCAGTTACTCTTGAGGACGTGGATGAGTTAGAGAGTCAAGAAATCGCTCTTGATAGTCACCTTATTCTTCGAGAGTATGCCTCCAAAGCGAGACATAGAATTTCACATTGATTTGGTTCCTGGTGCAGAACCTATTCCAAGAGCTCCATATCAGATGACTAATCAGGATTTGAGTGAGTTGAAGTTGCAGCTAGAGGAATTATTGGCCAAGGGATTCATTCATCCTAGTGTTTCTCCTTGGGGTGCACCTATTATCTTCATGAAGAAGAAGGATGGTTCACTTCGGTTATGCATTGATTACCGACAATTGAATAAGGTAACCATCCGGAATCGATATCCATTGCCTCGTATAGATGATCTTTTCAATTAGGTAAAGGGAGCCAAGGTGTTCTCTAAGATTGACCTGAAATCTGGATATCATCAATTGAAAATTCAGGATGCAGATATTCATAAGACAGCATTTCGTACTCGTTATGGTCACTATGAGTTTATAGTAGTGCCATTTGGGTTGACAAACGCACCTGTAGCTTTCATGAGCCTCATGAATGGGGTTTTTTGCACCTACCTTGATCATTCTCACCTTGTGTTCTTGGATGACATATTAATTTATTCTAGAACTATGGAAGAACATGAAGGTCACTTACGTCAGGTATTGCAGTGCTTGAGGGAGAATCAGCTTTATGCTAATTTCGAAAAGTGTGACTTTTTCTAGTCTAAGGTGAACTATCTTGGTCATAGAGTTTCGGGAGAAGGTGTATCCATGGATCCTTCAAAGATCCAAGCCATTGTTGATTGGCCAACGCTGACCAACATTTCAGAAGTTTGTAGTTTTATGGGTTTGGCCGGATATTACCGTCCCTTTGTTCAGGGCTTTTCCCGGATAAGACACCCGATCACTTCTCTTCAGAGGAAAGGGAATAATTTTGTTTGGTCAGAATAGTGTGAGTCAGCTTTTCATACCTTGAAGGAACTCCTTGTCAGTGCTCTGATTTTGGCAGTTCCTAATCCTTCTAGAGATTTTATGGTATGCATTGATGCCTCTTTGGAAGGTATAGGTGCAGTGCTTATGCAAGATGGATGTGTCATTTCTTATGAGCCTCACAAACTCAAGAACCACGAGTTGAACTATCCAGTTCATGATTTAGAGTAGGCAGTTGTAGTTCATGCTTTGGTTAGATAGTGACATTTTCTATTAGGGCGTCAGTTTGAACTACATAGTGATCACTGCAGTATATTTTCACGTAGCCGAACTTGAATGCTTGACAACAGAGATGGATGGAATTCCTCCACGAGTATGATTTTGAGGTTTGTTATATTCAAGGGAAAGAGAACGTAGTGGCAGATGCTTTGAGTCGTAGGCGGCATGAAGTTTCGGCATTGTCCCTTGGAGTAGACTCGAGAGAGAGGATTCTTGGAGTTCTTCCTCAAGATACTTGGTATCAGGATGTTAGAGTTGTGATAGAGTCTAGAAGGCCTTTAGAGGGTAAATTTTCTGGATATAATCTTGAGGCAAATGGACTCCTTCGTCAACATGGATAGATCTATGTACCTTCTTTAGAGGGTCTTCGTGTCTTGATCATGACTGAGGCCCATCGTGCACCTTATTCAGCATATCCAGGTGTCAAGAAGATGCACGTAGATCGTAGATAGATTTATCATTGGACTAGCATGAAACGTGACTTTTCTTATTTTGTGTCAAAGTGTTTAGAGTGCCAGTGAGTGAAGGCAGAGCATCAACACCCGGTAGGGCTTTTACAGCCTAATTTGATACCAGATTGGGAATGGGATATCATTTCCATGGATTTCATTGTTGGTTTGCCTATCTCTTTGTGTCGTCATGATGCCATCATGGTCATAGTTGATAGATTCACTAAGATTGCTCATTTTGTTCCTATTTGAGCTTTCTATATGATAGCAGTGGTGGCACGAGTCTTCTTGGAAGATGTAGTGAGATTTGAATGGGATTCTGAGGTGGATCATCTCTGACAGAGATCCTATCTTTACCTCGGCATTGTGGACCTCACTTCAACATGCTTTGGGGACTTAGTTGAACTTTAGTTCAGCTTATCACCCTGAGACAGATGGTTAGACAGAGAGAGTGAATAAGGTTTTGGAGGACATGTTTCGCATGTATGTTATGGACCAGCAGTCACGTTGGGAGGATTATATATATCTAGTGGAGTTTGCTTATAAAAATGGATATCATAGCTCCATAGGTATGTCCCCCTTTTAGGCATTATATGGTCATCCTTTCCGCACTCCTTTGAGTTGGGATTAGCTAGAGGACAAGGTACTTATAGGACCAGATATTCTTTGGGAGATGGAGCAATAGGTTGAGCAGATTTGTGAGCATTTGGTAGCTGCACAGGATAGGCAGAAGAAGTATCCAGATGCTCATAGGATTGATTGTCAGTTAACTATTGGCGACCGTGTGTTTTTTAGAGTGTGTCCGCGGAAGATTCCAATCCATTATGGAAAGGGTTCTAAGTTGGCGCCTCAGTTTGTTGGCCCGTTTGAGATCCTTGAGAGGATAGGTCCTGTTGCCTACCATCTTGCCTTGCCACCGAATCTTTCCCGCATCCATGATGTCTTTCATGTTTTAGTTCTTCGACCTTATCATCCTAATGACACATGTTCTTGATTGGAACTCTTTACAGGTCGAGGACGGGCAACTTTCCATGGAGCCCATGAGCATTCTTCTATGTTGGGATTTGATCCTCAAGGGTCACACCATCGACCAAGTAAGGGTCCTATGGGACCCAAATGATGAGACCTCAGTGACTTGGGAGGATGCAACGAAGATAAGACAGTTGTATTCTTATTTGTTTTAGGCTTCCAGGATTAAGCCTAGTTTTGGGGGGGAGAATGTAGTACCCCTACTCATTTGAAGTCATTGGACTCATATTTTATTATTGGTTGTTTTCAGTGGATACATTACCATGTTTTATTATTCAGACTTATATGACATTATTTCATGCTTTATTTGGATATGCGATGCATAATTTATTTGCAATATTTCAGTACATGTGATTTATGGCATTTTATGGATTATTTCTATGTACTGACACTTTACTTTATCTATGCAATGTGGAATTATATGTTGTGTGTTTGCGAGTGCATTGGATGCAAGGGGACGATTTTCCTTCACTCATTTTGGTGAGATAGGTAATGTCGCGATTCTCCTTCATCGGTGTGTATGTCATGTTTTCTATATTGTATATATGCATGTGTGGTTCGGTGATGCAGGATATTGCAGGTACAAGTATCGGGTAGGTACGGGGTATCGTCTCTACCTGGCTTCATGGGTCTGAGTGTGCCTTATATTTTCCGATGGAAGTGGAGGAGATAGTAGTTGGAGCTATTTTATTTAGTTACACTCGTGTGAGTGTCTTTAGTTGGTTGTCCTGTCAGTTTGTTCAGCCTTCGTATTTTGTTGTTGATCTTTTATGAGTATTTGCTTGAGGTTTGCTCAGTTTGTGTGTTTAGTGGTTTTAATTAATAAATTAAATTCATGAAGTTATCTCATTATTGGTATGTTTGGTGTTTGGAATTATACTATACTTGTACGTATTTTAAATATTAGGAATCGATTATAAACTTATATATATTCAAAGGTGAATATAGTTTATGACTAATTATATTGATTATTTTAATGTGATTTATGATAAGTTGAAATATTTGAATTCTACAACCTAGTATATAGAATGATTAATCGTTTGTTATATAGATGTAAGTTAAATGGTAGACAACTTGATTTCATCGATCACACATATTCGTATATATATATTTTAAGGTGAAGTTGTAAATTTAATTAATACGATTATTGTCTTATGCTATAAAAATGATTATTCATAAAACATATTTATAAATATTAGCATATACGTAAATTATGAATATATATTATAAACTTTAAATGTCTAAGTTTAATATTACTTTGCAAAAGATGATATAGTCGCATGTTAAAAATATATATCTTAACAAAAGGTGGCGGATTTAGTGCTAGGAGATAGCGACTATGTCGCATGGCAGGTTGATTGGCCGATTAGACTCAAGTCGACTAATACATGTGGCCAAACTAAACAAACAAAAATTATCGGTTAACTCCAACCTAAGGACAGCGACTTTGTCCCAAACTAGCTAGGAGTCGATAGGTGGCTAACACGTAGGTAAAACCATCAGTTTAGATGCAAAATTTAGAGGTTTAACATGGAAGCCATGGCTTAGACCTTGCAGTATAATCAAGAAACCCTCTAAAGACAAACACATAAGTGGTTGTGACACTTTGCCAACCTCCCCATGGAGCGATTAATCTAGCATAGTATCCACGGTGACTAAAGAGAATAAGTTAACTGTAGTTAACTCTTCATTCCATTTATAAATGGAATTGACTAGCATATCCATGCTAGAATTAAACCTCGATCGGTGGCTAAAACAACAGTAAGTAATACATTAACAAGCACGTGGTGCCATGATTCTAGCATAGTCAGAAATAGGAAAGTAATATGAAGATAAATCATGCACAAGAAGGACATAATTTGTATTAAGAATGGCCATCTCTATTAGATGTGGAGATGAGAGAAGAGTTAAACAAAGACTCAAGTAATAGACTCCAAATCAATGACAACCACCGAGCCTCTGAATGGGGAGAGATCATAGGAAAAACTAGGATAAATAGAGATGGAAGATAGGAAGATGGTGAAGACATTCACAAGCAAGAAGAGACGATAGACTCATGAAGAAAAGAAGAGAATAGAATAGGGATTAGAGAAGATACTTTTATAGTATTGAAGAGAGAGAGAAGAGAATTGTTTGATAATATAGTGGTAGGGTAGATTCAAGCAAGGTGTAGTTCTATTTGGCAGAAGAGTGTTAGAAGTCTTGCAAACCAGTCCAAGCTTACAAGAGGTTGGATTTCTTTTAATTTTGGTTATTATTTGGAGTAAGAAAGTATGAAAGATTGTCTTCAATTAGATAAAATAGGCGAAATAGTGTTATAGGAAAGATGATAGTTCTATTTTTCAAAAGATTGTATTCTCAATTGTATTTATGTTAGTTGTTACTAAATATGTGTAATTAATCTTTTGGAAATAATGAATGGAAATCATTAACGTGCAATCCATTTCTTGGTTTAAAATTCTAAGTTTATATCGCCTAATCTCTCTATATTCCTGTGTGTCCTGGTTCATTTACCTCTTTTCTCAACAAATGACAACATTGATTTATTTGTATAAATATAGTTGTAACTCTTATTTTCTGGAAATCTTAAATTGCAAGCTATTTATGCATTTGGGTGTTTTAAGAAAAGATTGCCTTTATTAGGATCTTGTGTAAATGGTGTTTGCAGTCAAGTTTAAATTCCGTTGCAATTCTGGTTGAGTTATCATTGTGTCCTATGTTATTATATCTCCTTGGTCAGGTGTTGTTGTATAGCCTTATTGATGTGAGCCATTGTGTGTTTTGTCCAAATGGTCAATCTTGGGCTAGTGATTGTGTATCCTTCACCTATAGCTTGTCAGGATTAGGTATGGCTGTCTGTTTCACCATAGAGTTCTCGTAGAGAGACCTTTCCTGTAGTGTCCTATGAGAGAGAGTGGCTTTCGAGCAGGGGCCGTGCCCAAAGTGGATGACAGGATAACCCATCGAAATTCAATTAAAAATTGATAACCTAATAATTTATTTGGGATGGGTGAGATAAATATTAATTAAGATAATATACCTCGTGCATAGGTGAGTGCTATTACAGGTCTCATAATGTTACGAATAGGCCTGGAATGGCAAACTTACCACCTTGTCTTCACGGAAGGATTGGTAGGGTCCGCATGAGACTTAGTTGGAAATGGAGGTTCAGGAGAGGTTACCAGGATAACCCAGGATGGGGGTCAGGACCTATGGAGGATGTACCATGGTATCCATCTTAAGCTATGTGTTGACACTCTATCGAAAGTCAGTTAAAAAGTGATAACCTAATAATTTTTGGGGGATGGGTGAGATAAATATTAATTAAGATAATATACATCGTGCATAGGTGAGTGCTAGTACAGGGCTCATAATGTTATGAGTAGGCCTGGAATGAAAAACTTACCACCTTGTCTTCACGAAAGGATTGGTAGGGTCCGCATGAGACTTAGTTGGAACTGGAGGTTTAGGAGAGGTTACCAGGATAACCCAGGATGGGGGCCGGAACCTATGGAGGTTGTACCATGGTATCCATCTTAAGATATGTGTTGACACTCTCTCCTTAGAGTCACTAGTGTTTGTGAGTTGAGTCACATGGATGTTTGCGGAGTCTTGTAGTTCTTTTGTACTTGTCTTACTTTTTTTGCTTGAGGGTTTTCTACTATCTCCTAGCACGGTGGGGTGGTTCCATTTCAGGATCACATGGTCGGGAGGTAGTGCCACTTCCCATTGGATGTTGTGGAATGTATCTTTAGGCAAGGAAGGGCTTCCTTGATGTTTTTGGGTTTGTGGTTCATGTTCCAGCTCATGTTCATGATCATTGTTCAGTTGAGACCTTGTGGTCATTGTATCAAACTTTTATGTAACCTTGATATTGTAACTTTGTAATATGTGGTATTATTGGAGACCATGTATTTATGGATATTGTAAAAGGGAATCATTGGAATGTATGTTAATTCAGTTGCTTTAATCTTTTGTATATATGATCTATGGGAAATGAATGCATTAGAGTACTTTGATTCTTTCATTATGGAATTTAGATGTATGTGTAGATTTTATCTTAAGCATTTAATTTTCCTAATTAGCTGTACAATTGGATTAACCAGGGTGTTAATATAATCTATGAATTAATCTTCATTGGTAACCCTTAGGAAATCATACGTTACACTTCTATTGTGTCATTAAACGTGCTATTGATATGATTATGCACTTAATCTTTAAAAAAAAAATTATTACACCCTTTTAGTTTCCTAGTTGTATTGTTTTCCTTTAGGGTTTCTGGCGGGGCATTACATTTGGTATCAGAGAATAAGTTTCAACACTAGGTACTCTGGGTTTGTAGTGTGCCTATTCAACTTGACCTTTTTTCTTAGGTCTTAATGTTTGTGTTTCCCTTGTTTATCCTTGCCATAGATTTGAAACGTTTTCTCTTTTGTAGTGCTAGGTCATGGCTAGGAGAGATAGGGGAGGTGGCCGTATGGGTGGTCAGAATAGAGGCAGAGGTGGAGGTAGAGGTGGAGGACAGGGCCATGGTTCTGATCATCATAGTCCTTCACCACCACCTACTCATGTGAGTGTTGAGCCGGAACAGTCTGTTCATCAGGATTCACAGCATGCAAAAGAACAGGTTATCGAAAGGGAAGAGCTGAGATAGATGTTTCAGGAGGAGGGAGATTGAAGTTAACAAAGTTCCAGCTTCCTTGGGTCACATAAAGGACTTGATGAGGTCCAACCCTCCTTTCTTTGATGGTATGGGTACCGGTCTCGAGGAATAGACTTGGCTTATCGATCTGGATCAGTGTTTCTCTATGTCCCCATATAGTAGCAACATCAAGGCGAGATGTGCTATTATGGATCTCAAAAACTTTGCTTCGATCTAGTGGAGACTAGAGGAGGAGAAGATTGGTGTGTGCATTAACACCGTGACATGGGAGCTATTTTTGGAGAGATTCAGGGCACGGTTTCTCTCACCCCAGTGGAGGCAGACTCGGGCAGATGAGTTCCACGCTCTAAGTCAGTATGGTATGATAGTAGACCAGTATGAGCATAGGTTCTATGAGCTCAAGTAGTATGTCAGGATTGGTAATGATGAGGCTATGCTTGTACAACACTTCCTGAGGGGTTTGAATGACCGCATCAGTGGAGGTGTTAGGGTGTTTGAGCCAACTTCAGTGGAGATAGCCGTGGCAAAGGCCAGATTGGTAGAGATGAAGCTTATCCATGCACTTGGTGGTCAGACGCATGTGCAGATAGGGAGTGCACCTTCCAGTGGGAATAGAGCTCGTGGGAATCAGTCCCAGTCAGCTACACCGTTTAGGACACCTCAGGCACTCGCTAAGGGTGGACAACAGCAACAACAACCATCAAAACCGAAATAGTTTTAGGGCCATAAGGGAGGCAATGCTAAGTATAAGAAGAACACGAACTGGCAGAGGGGCAGACAGGGCCCTATAGGGAAGTCCTCGTAGAGTGCATCTCATGCCCCTATCCAGGGAAGTTTTCAGCAATCTAGTGGACCGACAGGTAATAGAGGATCTTGCTTCTCTTGTGGACAGTTTTGTCATAGAGCTACGTAGTGCCCTCAACATTTCTACAACACAGGTAGTCAGAGGCCAGCAACATCAGAGCCTATAGTGGGAGATGCAGGGAGATCCCACAAAGTGTTTGCAACGGTGGATAACCGCCAACCTGATCATCAAGGTACAGTTATGGAGGCAACATGTATGTTTGGTGGAATCCCTATCTCTATACTTTATTCTGGTGCTTCGGATTCCTTCATTTCTTCATCTATTGTGGTGCAGTGTGGACTTACATCTACTAAGCAGGTGGATAGGTGGAAAGTAGAGTTGGCTAGAGGTGTCCATGTTTCTGTAGATGCCTTAGTTCACAGTTGTGAGTTGAATCTACTAACCATAGTTACTTTAGTTGACCTTCGAGTCATTCCTTTGGGTTCTTATGGAGTTGTGTTGGGGATGGATTGGCTATCTTCTCACAGTGCTCGCATAGACTATCGCAAGAAGACAGTGGAGTGTTTAGATGACCTTGGTAAGGAAGTGGAAATTGTTGGAGTTCAGAGACCAATATCCTTACGTATGATCTCTGCTATGCAACTTAAGTGGTGCATGCGTAGTGGGTGTCAGCTTTTTGTAGTTACTCTTGAGGACGTGGATGATTCAAAGAGTCAAGAAATCGCACTTGATAGTCAACCTATTCTTTGAGAGTATGCTGATGTGTTTCCGTTGGATATTCCTGGTATACCTCCGAAGCAAGACATAGACTTTCACATTGATTTGGTTCCTGATGCAGAACCTATTTTGAGAGCTCCATAATGGATGACTACTCAGGAGTTGAGTGAGTTGAAATGGGGGAGACATTCACAAGCAAGGAGAGACGATAGACTCACAAAAAAAGAAGAGAATAGAAGAGGGATTAGAGAAGATACTTTTATAGTATCGAAGAGAGAGAAGAGAATTGTTTGATAATAGAGTGGTAGGATAGATTCGAGATAGATTTGCAAGCAAGGCGTAGTTCTATTTGGCGGAAGAGCATCAGAAGTTTTACAAACCAGTCCAAGCTTACAACAGGTCGGATTTCTTTTAATTCTGGTTATTATTTGGAGTAAGAAAGTATGAAAGATTGTCTTCAATTAGATAAAATAGGTGAAATAGTGTTTATAGGAAATATGATATTTTTATTTTTCAAAAGATTGTATTCTCAATTGTATTTATGCTAGTTGTTACTAAATATGTGTTATTAATCTTTTGGAAATAATGAAAGGAAATCATTAACGTGCAATCCATTTCTTATGGTTTAAAATTCTAAGTTTATATCGCCTAAGCTCTCTATATTCTTGTGTGTCCTGGTTTATTTACCTCTTTTCTCAACAAATGACAACATTGATTTATTTGTGTTAATATAGTTGTAACTCTTATTTTCTGGAAATCTTAAATTGCAAGCTATTTATGCATTTGGGTGTTTTAAGAAAAGATTGCCTTTATTAGGATCTTGTGTAAATGGTGTTTGCAGTCAAGTTTAAATTTCATTGCAATTCTGGTTGAGTTATCATTGTGTCCTATGTTATTATATCTCCTTGGTCAAGTGTTGTTCTATAACCTTATTAATGTGAGCCATTGTGTGTTTGGTCCAAATGGTCAATCTTGAGTTAGTGAGTGTGTATGCTTCACCTGTAGTTTGTCAGGATTAGGTATGGTTGGCTGTTTCGCCATAGAGTTCTCGTAGAGAGACCTTTCCTATAGTGTCCTATGAGAGAGAGTGGCTTTCAAGCAAGGGCCATGCCCATAGTGGATGACAGGATAACCCATCGAAATTCAGTTAAAAAGTGATAACCTAATAATTGATTTGGGATGGGTGAGATAAATATTAATTAAGATAATATACCTCATGCATAGGTGAGTGCTAGTACAGGGCTCATAATGTTACGAGTAGGCCTAGAATGGAAAACTTACCACCTTTTCTTCATGGAAGGATTGGTAGGGTCCGCATGAGACTTAGTTGGAACCGAAGGTTCATGAGAGGTTACTAGGATAACCCAGGATGGGGGCCAGGACCTATGGAGGTTTTACCATGGTATCCATCTTAAGCTATGCGATGACACTCTCTCCTTAGAGTCACTAGTGTTTGTGAGTTGAGTCACATGGATGTTTGTGGAGTCTTGTAGTTCTTTCGTACTTGTCTTACTTTTCTTGCTTGAGGGTTTTCTACTATCTCCTAGCATGGTGGGGTGGTTCCATTTCAGGATCACATGGTCAGGTGGTAGTGCCACTTCCCATCGGATGTTCTGGAATGTATCTTCAGGTGAGGAAGGGCTTCCTTGGTGTTTTTGGGTTCATGGTTCATGTTCCAGCTCATGTTCATGATCATTGTTCAATTGAGACCTTGTGGTCATTGTATCAAACTTTTATGTAACCTTGATATTGTAACTTTGTAATCTATGGTATTATTGGAGACCATGTATTTATGGATATTGTAAAAGGGAATCATTGGAATGTATGTTAATTCAGTTGCTTTAATCTTTTGTATATATGATCTATGGGAAATGAATGCATTGGAGTACTTTGATTCTTTCATTATGGAATTTAGATGTATGTCTAGATTTTATCTTAAGCATTTAATTTTCCTAATTAGCTGTACAATTGGATTAACCAGGGTGTTAATATAATGTATGAATTAATCTTCATTGGTAACCCTTAGGAAATCATATGTTAGACTTCCATTGTGTCGTTAAACATTCTATTGATATGATTATGAACTTAATCTTAAAAAAAAAAATTATTACGCCCTTTTAGTTTCCTAGTTGTATTGTTTTCCATTAGGGTTTGTGGTAGCGCATTACATTTGGTATCAGAGCATAAGTTTCAACACTAGGTACTCTAGGTTTGTAGTGTGCCTATTCAACTTGACCTTTTTTCTTAGGTCTTAATGTTTGTGTTTGCCTTGTTTATCCTTGCCATAGATCTGAATCGTTTTCTCTTTTGTACTGCTAGGTCATGGCTAGGAGAGCTAGGGGAGGTTGCCGTACTGATGGTCGAAATAGAGGTAGAGGTGGAGGATGGGGTCGTGGTTCTAGTCATCATAGTGCTTCACTACTACCTACTCATGTGAGTGTTGAGCCAGAGCAGTCTGTTCATCAGAATTCACAGCATGGAGAAGAACAGGTTCCCGAAAGGGAAGAGCTAAGATAGATGTTTCAGGAGGTTCTTGGTAGGTTATGCCCTAGGCCTAAGGTTGATCAGCCAGTTCCAGAAGAGAGAGAGACAGAGACAGAGAGAAAGAGACAGAGAGAGAGAGAGAGGGAGAGAGATCACCCAGGAGGAGGGAGATTGAAGTTAACGGAGTTCCAGCTTCCTTGGGTCACATAAAGGACTTGATGAGGTCCAACCCTCCTTTCTTTGATGGTTTGATGGTATGGGTATTGGTCTCGAGGTAGAGACTTGGCTTATCAGTCTAAATCGGTGTTTCGCTATGTTCCCATACAGTAGCAACACCAATGCGAGATGTGTTATTATGCGTCTCGAAAACTTTGCTTCGATCTGGTGGAGACTAGAGGAGGAGAAGATCAGTGTGTGCATTAACACTATGACATTGGAGCTATTTCTGGAGAGATTCAGGGCACGGTTTCTCTCACCCTAGTGGAGGCAGACTCAGGCAGATGAGTTCCACACTCTGCGTCAGTATGGTATGATAGTAGACCAGTATGAGCACAGGTTCTATGAGCTCAAGTAGTATGCTGGGATTGGTAATGATGAGGCTATGCTTGTACATCACTTCTTGAGGGGTTTGAATGACTGCATCAGTGGAGGTGTTAGGGTGTTTGAGCTAACTTTAGTGGAGATAGCCATGGCAAAGGTCAGATTGGTAGAGCTGAACCTTAGCCATGCACTTGGTGGTCAAACGGGTGTGAAGATAGGGAGTGCACCTTCGAGTGGGAATGGAGCTCGTGGGAATCAGTCCCAGTCAGTTGCACCACTTAGGACTCCTCAGGCACCTGCTAAGAGTGGACAGCAACAACAGTAACCATCAAAACCGAAAGAGTTCCAGGGCCAGAAGTGTGGCAATGCTTAGTATAGGAAGAACAGGAACTGGCAGAGGGGCAGAGAGGGCCCTATAGGGTAGTCCTCGCAGAGTGCATCTCACGCCCCTAGCCAGGGAAGTTTTCAGCACTCTAGTGGACTGACAAGTAATAGAGGAGCTTGATTCTATTGTGGATAGTTTGGTCACCGAGCTACATAGTGCCCTCATCATTTCTACAACATAGGTAGTTAGAGGCCAGCAGCATCAGAGCCTACAGTGGGAGATGCAGGGAGATCCCATGGAGTGTTTGCAATGGTGGATAACTACCAACCTGATCATCAAGGTATAGTTATGGAGGCAGCAGGTATGTTGCATGGAATCCCTATCTCTATACTTTATTTTGGTGCTTCAGATTCCTTCATTTCTTCATCTATTGTGGAGCGGTGCGGCCTCACGTCTACTAAGCAAGTGGATAGGTGGCAAGTAGAGTTGGCTATAGGTGTCTGTGTTTCTGTAGATGCCTTAGTTCCTAGTTGTGAGTTGAATCTATGAGCCATAGTTACTTCAGTTGACCTTCGAGTCATTCCTTTGGGTTCTTATGGAGTTGTGTTGGGGATGGATTGGCTATCTTCTCATAGTGCTCACATAGACTATCGCAAGAAGATAGTGGAGTGTTTAGATGACCTTGGTAAGGAAGTGGAGATTGTTGGAGTTCAGAGACCAATATCCTTACGTATGATCTCCGCTATGCAACTTAAGCAGTGCATGTGTAGATGGTGTCAGCTTTTTGTAGTTATTCTTGAGGACGTGGATGAGTGAGAGAGTCGAGAAATTGCTCCTGATAGTCACCCTATTCTTCGAGAGTATGCTGATGTGTTTCTATTGGATATTCTTGGTATGCCTCTGAAGCGAGACATAGACATTCACATTGATTTGGTTCCTGGTGCAAAACCTATTTCGAGAGCTCCATATCAGATGACTACTTAGGAGTTGAGTGAGTTGAAGTTGTAACTAGAGGAATTGTTGGCCAAGGGATTCATTCATCTTAGTGTTTCTCCTTGGGGTGCGTGTGTTATCTTCATTAAGAAGAAGGATGGTTCTCTTTGGTTATGCATTGATTACCAATAGCTGAATAAGGTAACCATCCAGAATCGATATCTATTGCCTCGTATAGATGATATTTTCGATCAGGTAAAGGGAGCCAAGGTGTTCTCTAAGATTGACTTGAAATCTAGATATCATCAGTTGCGCATTCAGGATGCAGATATTCATAAGCCAGCATTTTGTACTCGTTATGGTCACTATGAGTTCACAGTAGTGCTATTTGGGTTTACGAACGCGCCTTCAGTTTTCATGAGCCTCATGAATGGGGTTTTTCGCACCTACCTTGATCATTTTGTCCTTGTGTTGTTGGATGACATATTGATTTGTTCTAGAACTATGGAAGAACATGAAGGTCACTTACGTCAGGTATTGTAGTGCTTGAGGGAGAATCAACTTTATGCTAATTTGGCAAAGTGTGACTTTTTCCAGTCTGAGGTGAAGTATCTTGGTCATATAGTTTCAGGAGAAGGTGTATCCGTGGATCTTTCAAATATCCAAGCCATATTTGATAGGCCAACTCCGACCAATATTTCAGAAGTTCAAAGTTTTATGGTTTTGGTCGGATATTACCGTCGCTTTGTTCAGGGATTTTCCCAGATAGGACACCTGATCACTTCTCTTTAGATGAAAGGGAAGAAGTTTCCTTGGTCAAAACAATGTGAGTCAACTTTTCATACCTTGAAGGAACTCCTTGTCAGTGCTCCGATTTTGGCAATTCCTGATCCATCTAGAGATTTTATGCTATGCATAGATGCCTCTTTGGAAGGTATAGGTGCAGTGCTTATGCAAGATGGGCATGTCATTGCTTATGAGTCTCGCAAACTCAAGAACCATGAGTTGAACTATCTAGTTAACGATTTAGAGTTGGCAGCTGTAGTTCATGCTTTGGTTAGATGGCGACATTTTCTATTAGGGCGTCGGTTTGAACTGCATAGTGATCACTGTAGTCTGCAATATATTTTCACGCAGCTGAACTTGAATGCTCGACAACAGAGATGGATGGAATTCCTCTGTGAGTATGATTTTGAGGTTTGTTATATTCAGGGGAAAGAGAACATAGTGGTAGATGCTTTGAGTCGTAGGTGGCATGAAGTTTCGGCATTGTCCCTTGGAGTAGACTTGAGAGAGAGGATTCTCTGAGTTCTTCCTCAAGGTACTTGGTATCAAGATGTTAGAGCCATGATAGAGTCCGGAAGGCCTTAGAGGGTAGATTTTCTGCATATAATCTTGAGGCAGATGGACTTCTTTGTCACCATGGACGGATCTATGTACCTTCTTTAGAGGGTCTTCGCATCTTGATCATGATTGAGTTCCATCATGCACCTTATTTGGCACATCCAGGTGTCAAGAAGATGCACGCAGATCTTAGATAGATTTATCATTGGAGTAGCATGAAACATGACATTTTTGATTTTGTGTGGAAGTGTTTAGAGTGCCAGCGAGTGAAGGTAGAGCATCAGCACCTGACAAGGCTTTTACAGTGTAATTTGATATTGGATTGGAAATGGGATATCAATTCCATGGATTTCATTGTTGGTTTGCCTGTCTCTTCGTGTCGTCATGATGCCATCATGGTCATAGTTGATAGATTCACTAAGGTTTCTCATTTTTTTCCCATTCGAGCTTCCTATACAGCAGCAGTGGTGGCACGAGTCTTCTTGGAAGATGTAGTGAGATTGCATGGGATTCCAAGGTGGATCATCTCTGATAAAGATCCTATCTTTACCTCAGCATTGTGGACCTCACTTCAGCATGCTTTGGGGACTCAGTTGAACTTTGGTTTAGCTTATCACCCTGAGATAGATGGTTAGACAGAGAGAGTGAATAAGGTTTTGGAGGACATGCTTCACATGTATGTTATGGACCAGAAGTCACATTGGGAGGATTATATCTATCTAGTGGACTTTGATTATAACAAAGGATCTCATAGCTCCATAGGTATGTCCCCCTTTCAGGCATTATATGTTCGTCCTTGCCACACTCCTTTTGAGTTGGGATCGGCTAGAGGATAGGGTGCTTATAGGATCAGATATTCTTCGGGAGATGGAGCAACAGGTTGAGCGGATTCGTGAGCATTTGGTAGCTGCACAGGATAGGTAGAAGAAGTATGCAGATTATCATAGGATAGATTGTCAGTTTACTGTTGGCGACTGTGTGTTTTTGAGAGTGCGTTTGCGGAAGAGTGCGATCTGTTATGGAAAGGGTTCTAAGTTGGCACCTCAATTTGTTGGCCCTTTTGAGATCCTTGAGAGGATAGGTCTTGTTGCCTAGCAACTTGCCTTACCATCGAGTCAAGGATGGGCAGCTTTCCATGGAGCCCGTGCGCATTCTTCAGCGTTGGGATTTGATCCTCAAGGGTCGCACCATCGACCAGGTATACCTAAATGATGAGACCTCGGTGACTTGGGAGGATGTAGCGAAGATGAGAGAGTTGTATTCTTATTTATTTTAGGCTTCCAGGAGTAAGCCTAGTTTTGGGGGGGAGAATGTAGTACCCCTACTCGTTTGAACTCATTGGATTCATATTTTATTATTGGTTGTTTTTAGTGGATACATTACCATGTTTTATTATTCAAACTTATATGACATTATTTCATGCTTTATCTGGATATGCGATGCATAATTTATTTGTAGTATTTCAGTACTTGTGATTTATGGCATTTTATGGATTATTTCTATGTACTGACACTTTACTTTATCTATGCAATTTGGAATTATATGTTGTCTGTCTGTGAGTGTATTGGATGCAAGGGGACAATTTTCCTTCACTCATTTCGGTGAGACAGGGAACGTCATGATTCTCCTTCATCAGTGTGTATGTCGTGTTTCCTATATTGTATATATGCATGTGTGGTTCGGTGATGTAGGATATTGCAGGTACAAGTACCGGGCAGGTACGGGGTATCGTCACCACTTGGCTTCACAGGTCTGAGCATGCCTTATATTTTTCGATGGAAGTGGAGGAGATAGTAGTTGACCCTATTTTATTCAGTTACACTCATGTGAGTGTCGTCAGTTGGTCCTCCTGTCAGTTTGTTTAGCCTTCGTATTTTGTTGTTTGATCTTTTATGAGTATTTGTTTGAGGTTTACTCAGTTTGCGTGTTTAGTGGTTTTAATTAATTTAATAAAATTCATGAAGTTATCTTATTATTGGTATGTTTGGTGTTTAGAATTATACTATAGTTGTACGTATTTTAAATATTAGAATCGATTATAAACTTATATATATATTCGAAGGTGAATATAGTTTATGACTAATTATATTGATTATTTTAATGTGATTTATGATCAGTTGAAATATTTGAATTCTACAACCTAGCATATAGAATGATTAATCATTTGTTATATAGATGTAAGTTAAATGGTAAGCAACTTGATTTTATCGATCACACATATTCGTATATATATATTTTGAGGTGAAGTTGTAAATTTAATTAATATGATTATTGTCTTATGCTATAAAAATGATTATTCATAAAACATATTAATAAATATTAGCATATACGTAAATTATGAATATATATTATAAACTTTAAATGTCTAAGTTTAATATTACTTTGCAAAAGATGATATAGTCGCATGTTAAAAATATATTTCTTAACAAAAGGTGGCAGATGTAGTGCTAGGAGATAGCGACTATATCGCATGGCAGGTTGACTGGCCGATTAGACTCAAGTTGACTAATACATGTGGCCAAACTAAACAATCAAAAACTATCGGTTAACTTCAACCTAAGGACAATGGTTTTGTCCCAAACTAGCTAGGAGTCGATAGGTGGCTACCACATAGGCAAAACCATCAGTTTAAATGCAAAATTTAGAGGTTTAACGTGGAAGACATGGCTTAGACCTCGCAGTATAATCAAGGAACTCGCTAAAGACAAACACATAAGTGGTTGTGACACTTTGCCAACCTCCCCATGGAGAGATTAATCTGGCATAGTATCCACGGTGACTCAAGAGAATAAGTTCACTGTAGTTAACTCTTCATTCCATGTATAAATGGAATCGACTAGCATATCCATGTTAGAATTATACCTCGATCAGTGGATAAAACAAGAGTAAGTAATACGTTAATAGGCACGTGGTGCCATGATTCTAGGATAGTCAGCGATAGGAAACTAATGCAAAGATAAATCATGCACGAGAACAACATAATTTTTATTAAGAATGGCCATCTCTGTTAGACGTGGAGATGAGAGAAGAGTTAAACAAAGACTCAAGTAATAGACTCCAAATCAATGACAATCACTGAGCCTCTGAATGGGGAGAGATCATAGGAAAAACTAGGATGTCATGCCCAACTTTTGGGCACGAACGGAAATTTTTTTTTTTTAAATACTCAACTAATTAATGACTTACTTAATCAAAATGAAGCAACTTAGTTTGGTCTTACTACATTTGTGTCGATCAGGTAATTAAATTTAATTTAGTAATGAAGATAACTGAGTTATCTATGAGCTAAAATTTCTCCCAAAAAGGAAATTCACTAAGCTTCATTAATAAATAATTAAAATCTCAAGAGTAACGATAAATCTTGAATTTAAACTTATTAAAATTTGCCTTATCTTTCTTAACCCTCTAAGATTCCTAAGTTTATTTATCCTCGTAATTTAAAACACCTTATTCGAAAGAAACCCCCCCATAATTTAAATTACCTTATAATCTTTTACTTAATTTGGCCCTCTTGGCCCTACAAGGTACTTAGAGGTTACACCTCTTTATTTTTTTAAAAATCTAATCCTCCTAGGTATTAAAATCCTTTTATAAAGTTTCCCCTACATCGATCAAATATTTAGAGGAAATATTCCCAACTTAATCATACATCTACACATTTATTTATAATTAATCTACTATTATAGGAGTATATATGTATATGTATATATATATATATATATATATATATATATATATATATATATATATATACCCATGTATTTATTCCCTTATTTGTTTTATCTAAGAATGTACCTCTAAATGGGAGTGGGGTTTTAAATTTTATTATATTAAGTTATCTCCCCTTTTTTTTTAAATTTCCCCCCCTTATCTAACTTCCTCATTTTTTTTAAAACCACACTAAGAACTTAATGCCTTTGCCCTAACCCGAAGTTAGGGTTAGGGCGTGTGTGAAAACCACCATTCTTAACCCTATTTTTTTTGTTTCCCCTAATATTTTGTTTTTCGTTATGTGTTGTGTGTGTGTGTGTCACGTGCAGGGTGTGAGGAGGAGTGTCGGCGGCCGAGCGAACAGCGCACAGTGAGGGGGGAGCCGAGCGGTATTTCCAACCAACCCGGGCGTCATTGTTTAACTCCTAACACAGCATAGCGGGGAAATAAGGGGAGGCGGAGCGGAGGGGGAGAGGGAGCCGATAGCGCGGCACCGCCGGCTGCGGATGGCGCTGCTGCAGGCTGCGGCTCCCGCAGGCTGCGGCGTTGCCGCCCGCAGTCTGCGGGTGCCACAGGCTGCGGCCGCCGCCGCCGGGTGCTGCGGCGCCCCCTGCGTCAAACCTTGCTCTTTTTTTTGTGTAACATTTTTGCTATGATGTTTAAAACCCTCGACGCTTATGCTATGGTTTTACATGTTTTTTAAAAAAAAAATTTAAATGCCAATCTATATATTAATATATATATATATACATATATATATATATATATACAGGGTTAAATGAATATAGTTACATTGTCTCAGTTTTGGCAGATTCTTTATTAAAAAATATATATATATCTATCTATCTATATATATATATATATATATATATATATATATATATATACATGTATGGATGTATATATATATAAATATATATTTATATTTATATATATATATGTGTGTAGATATATGTTTTTAAATGGTTTGATTACCAGATCTCTTTTTTTGTAAACTAATATTATCAGGGCTGAGAATATTTTTTTTGTGTAAATCAGATGCTTTAAATGATACTTAGTGTTTTAAAAAAAATGAATATAAATATATATATATATATATATATATATATATATATATATATATATATATATATATATATGCATATATATATATTTATATATGGTTATTTGTCACTCAAATAGGCATACATTTTTTTTGTTTTTAAACAGCATATCAGAATGATAGTTAAAGAGATAAA
The DNA here is from genome assembly GCF_030272615.1 of Cryptomeria japonica. NCBI lineage: Eukaryota > Viridiplantae > Streptophyta > Pinopsida > Cupressales > Cupressaceae > Cryptomeria > Cryptomeria japonica. The sequence continues at coordinate 446,066,559 of NC_081411.1, read as the reverse complement.
CTGTTTAAATGAGTATTCACATACATAAATACATATATGTATTTTGCTATTTGCTCTTTATTTTTACTTTTTTTTTTTTTTTAAAACTATAACTCAAATAGACCTTTTGTGGGTATAATATGGATTAACAGCAAAATGCATTTAAGGATTTCCTACCCTACATTATTTTTCCTTGTAACAAAATACTAAACTAAATGCTAAGACTAAATACAAGAAATAAACTTTCAAATAATTTCTTTTGCTGCAATAAATGGCAAAATAATGGACTGTTTTATTAAATTTACAGCAAAATAGTTTCCTTTACTTGCAGAATACAAGAAAATAAATGCTTTTCTTCTCTTTCCTTTGAAAAACATGAAATTCTACATGCATTCTAATGCATTACTCTCTTCATTTGCAAACTAAGTAAAGACATTTTAATTTTCTCTAGCAAAGTAGATGCAACATAATAAAGGGTACAAAATAAACATATTTACAAAGATTTTGGCAACAAAACATTTGCATTTTCCTTTCCATGGAATAGGAATACATTGCCTTACTTAATGGAAAAATAAATGTACCATTGACTAACTTTTTCCTTTACATGCTAACATTGAATACAAAATCCTCTTTTCTTGTAAATAACACAATCTAGCTCCCCTTTTTTTTTTCTTCCCCTTTTCCAAACTCCCAAAAAGAATACATTGTCTTAATAACTCTTTCTGCAACAAAAAACAGCAACATGGTCCTTTAATCCTTCTTTTCCCATTCCCATGCAACCTGTAATATAACACATTTTTGACCATGGGAAGCTCACCTCCCAGCCTAGGCTTACTAGAAGCCACCCCCGAGCTTGGAGAACCAAGCACTAGACGGGTTACAAACATGCAAACACCACAACAAACATAGGAACACATTTACATTCAAATTTCCCTTCCCAAGCTACACATTCACCACTTTCATGGTGACTCTTCCATGGGTGGAAGTGGACCAAGTACCAATGGGGAGAATGCATGCCAAAAAAAATACAACATAAGCCACCTCATGGCAATACAAATGCAACCAAATACTTCCACAATCCTTATGCCCCCCAAAAAGGCTCAAGGCCATATTTACTCCCCTTATGACCCCCAAATGCCTACACAAGGCTATGCATCAAGGGTCACCAAGGACACCCTTGAGAACACTCTCCATAAGGAGAGCCTCTCACCCATGGCTGTCATAATCCTTCCACCCCAAGATCTTCCTACCCTCCCAAGAGTAGGAGATCTTGGGCACTCCCAAAACAACAAGAACACAAAACAAAATACATAGAAAGAAAACTACACTTTCTCAACTTCAACAAAATACTTCATAAAACATTCTCATTACAAACAACTCTTTACTTTTACAAAACAACATAACTAACACTTACAACATAACAAGAGGAGGTAAGAAGTAACCAACCTTATTCTGTCAATAGGTTTGCTAAAATTAGTTGGGGATGAGCTGCCCAATTCCACACTAACTTCCTCCAAAATTCCACCAAAAGTGTTAATCTCCTACTAACTTTTTCAAAACAAGCATAATCTCCAAGAATGGAGAGTGGGTGATTACTCACTAAGTTTCCAAATTCTTGCCTAAGAAGGCCTCTCACACACTTCCCAACCCCTTGGGTGAGGTGTGAGTTCCCATTGGCTGCCCTTCCCAAACTCTTACACATTACCAAAATTGGAAAGGGAAAAGGTGGAAGAAGATGGGGAAGAGAGTTTGACATCTAAAAGGAAGGTTCTCTATCCTAGGAAGAACTTTCTAAGTTGAATTTTCGTTCATCTTGAAAACACCACTTTTTGAAGTGACTAAATAGTCACATGGGAGAAGCCACATGTTGCAAAATACCCCTAACCCATAGGTATACCCTTTGGACTTGGAAAAGCCTAAAAACTTACCCTAGGAGTCCATTAAACCCTTTGGAAACCCAACTGAAGTTTACCTACGGGTCAAACTTGAGTTGACCACTCCCAAGACTCCCTACCCAAGGCAAATTTGGGACCACACTCATATTTTTTTTGAATGGCTTTTGTAGAAACAAAACTCCCTCCAAGAGACAAGTCAAAATCAATGACACTTAATCAACACATGTGTCAAGTGACACAATAAAAACACAATATAAAAATCACACATGGAATTTGTCTCTTGTAGGATTACACATATACATACAAATTAATTTTTAACACTCAAGCATTATACACTTCACAAATAAAATACATTACAAAGGGGTGTTGTCTCTCCAAATAGACAACTCCCGGCTTAACAAACGCACATTGGTCTAGGCTTGGTTCTCCATATAAATTCCATGGTCACATGGATAATTTTCCTACGCATCTCAATTAACACATTAGTACTTCCAAATAATCACATTTATACTTAATCAATTACATGGATTCCATTGCACATCAACACTCATACATTAGGCAACAATAATTCAATATCTCATTTGTTTCAAATTCAATTTCACATAAGCAATTAACTTAATTTCCCAAAATTGAACCATTCATAATAAGCATCATTTTTCAATCATCAAAATAAAGTCCTACAAATTTCCAATAACGACATTCACCATCATAATGTAATTCTATTCTACTAACATATCTAAAGTTTCATAATCATCATGCATGAAATAAAACATCAACAAATGTCAGTGTGATCCAAATCATGGAATCATATAAGTTCTAAGTCCATAAAGCATAAAATAAGGCATCCATAATAGTCTCAATATGCAAATAACTGAAAATGTCAAACTGAGTCGGGGTAGGGCCTCACACCCTCGCCCTCTAGGCATGAACTTCCTCCTGGAGTTCATCAAAAAGGTGGGGGTACTGTGATCTCATAAGTGCTGCATCCTCCCATGAGGCTGTGACCTCATCATAGCAATCCCACTGGACCCTAACCTGGTCCAGCTCTCGCCCTCGAAGGCTCAGCGTCCAGCGTGCCAAAATGCGAATGGGCTCCAAAGCTAGCTGCTCGTCCGACTCGACCTGCATGGCATCCCAATCTAGAATATGAGACTCATCATAGATATACTTCCTCAAAACTGAAACATGAAACACATCGTGGATGCGTGACAGGCTAGGTGGCAATGCTAGACGGTAGGCAACTGGCCCTATCCTCTCAAGGATCTCAAATGGTCCTACAAATTGAGGTGCGAGCTTAGAACCCTTTCCATAACGGATTGGACTCTTATGCGGTCGCACTCTCAAGAAGACTCTGTCTCCAACTGAGTAGCTACGATCAACCCTCTTTGCATCTGCATATTTCTTCTGTCTATCCTGTGCCTCTCTAAGATGCTGCCTAATCAAATCCACCTACTGCTCCATATCCCGAACTATCTCTGGACCAATAGCAATTCTGTCCTTTATGCGGTCCCAACTCAATGGTGTCCTACAAGGCCTGCCATATAATGCCTGATAGGGTGGCATCCCCAAGGACGTGTGATGCCCATTGTTATAGGCAAACTCCACTAAGGGAAGATACTCTTCCCATCTGGTCTGGTGATCCATGACATACATGCGAAGCATATCCTCTAACACTTGATTAACTCTCTCTGTCTGGCCATCCATCTCCGGATGATAGGCTGTACTGAAATTGAGCTTGGTACCCATAGCTTCCTATAATGCCTTCCAAAAAGAAGAAGTGAAGAGGGAATCCCTGTCGGAAATGATCTTACGTGGAACACCATGAAGTCTAACAATGTCTCACAAAAACACCTGTGCTACTGCTGGTGTTGTGAAGGTGGTACGAACTGGTGAAAAGTGAGCCACTTTGGTCAACTTGTCAACCATCACCAAGATGGCATCATGGCGGCGAGATGACATAGGGAGACCAATGATAAAGTCCATGGATATAGTGTCCCACTTCCACTCTGGTATAGCATGAGATTGGAGCAACCCACCTGGATGGCGGTGCTCCGCCTTGACTCTCTGACACTCAAGGCATCGGGCTACTAACTCGGCAATAAGCTGTCGCATTCCTAGCCAATGATATAGTTCTCTCAAGTCTGCATGCAACTTCTTGACCTCGGGATGTGCTGCATAAGGAGCTCTATGAGCCTCTGTGATAATGAACTCCTGCAATCCCCCGGAAGAAGGTACATAGATGCGCCCTCTATGGCATAATAAACCATCTGACTCTAAGGAATAATCCACATATTTCCCTTCCAAAGTTTCCTGAGATCGAATAGCCTGGAAAACCTCTAAATACCATCTGTCCTCTGGCAATCGCTGCAAGATCCGATCTCTCAAATCCGTGCTCATAGACATGGTGTATACCTCATGACGTCTCCTACTCAAAGCATCTACAACTACATTTTCTTTCCCTTTGATGTAGTGAACGTCAAAATCATACTCACACAAGAATTCCATCCATCTCCTCTGACGTGCATTAAGGTTCGGCTGAGTAAATATGTACTAAAGGCTCTGATGGTCTGAGTGCAACTCAAAATGATGACCCAAAAGGAAATGTCTCCATCTCACAAGTGCGTGCACTACGGCTGCAAGCTCAAGGTCATGAGTAGGGTAATTAAGCTCGTGAGTCTTGAGTTTCCTAGACTCAAAAGTTATAGCTCTACCATTCTGCATAAGTACTGCTCCTAAGCCCTCTAGGGAAGCATCTGTGCAAACCATGAAATCAGCTGAAGGATCTGGTACTACAAGGATAGGTGTGGTAGTAAGTGCCTTTTTAAGTTCTTGAAAGGCCTTCTCGCACTTCTCTGTCCACTCAAACTTCTTCCCTTTGCGCTGAAGAGAAGTGATAGGATGAGCAACTCTAGAGAATCCTTCAACAAAACATCGGTAATAACCTGCTAAGCCCATGAAGCTCCTGACCTCTGTCACACTGGTAGGTGCTGGCCAATCCATAATGACTCTGATCTTTGATGGGTCTACTGAGATCCCATCACCGAATATAACATGACCAAGGTACTTGATCTCAGTTCTAAAGAAAGCACACTTCGACAAACTGCCATACAACTGATTTTCCCTCAAACACTGCAAAACCTGTCTCAAGTGTTCCTCATGTTCCTCCTCATTTCGTGAATATATCAAAATATCATCGAGAAACACAATCACAAAGCGGTTGAGAAATGTGCGGAATACTCCATTCATGAGACTCATAAAAACTGCTGGGGCATTCGTAAGACCAAATGGGACCACGGTGAACTCATAGTGGCCATATCTAGTGCGAAATGCGGTCTTGTAGATATCACTTTCCACTATTCTCAACTGATGGTATCCTGACTTTAGATCAATCTTGGAAAACACTTTGGCACCTTGAAGTTGGTCAAACAAATCGTCGATCCTGGGCAATGGATATCAGTTCTTGATGGTTACTTTGTTCAACTGACGGTAGTCCATGCATAATCGAAGAGATCCATCTTTCTTCTTCACGAAGATGACTGGTGCACCCCAAGGGGATACACTAGGGCGAATGTGGCCCTTCTCTAGGAGTTCCTCAAGCTGAATCTTGAGCTCATTAAGCTCATTTGTGGTCATTCTATATGGTGCTCTTGAAATTGGTTCGGCTCCTGGAACAAGGTCTATATGAAAATCAATCTCTCTACGGGGCGGCATACCAGGTAATTCTGAAGGAAATACATCTGAAAATTCCCTAAGGATAGGATGGTCGTCAATAGATGGTTCCTTCTCCTCTTCTTCTTCTCTATCACTAATGGTGATGGAAAATAACTGACATCCCTTTCGCATGCTCCGCTTAAGCTGCATGGCGGAGATCATACGAAGAGACACGGGTCTCTGAATTCTAGTGATCACTATAGGAGAGCCATGATCATCCTCACACTCGATCCTTTTCAGGCGACAATCCATCTTGGCTCTGTGGGCATAAAGCCAATCCATGCCAAGTACGACGCCATATGATCCAAGTGGTGTAACTCTAAGGTCTACTAAGGTGGTGATGTTGCCAATCTGAAGCTGACATCCCTTAACCTCCGATTCCACTGACACTCTAGCCCCTGAAGCTAATTCCACTTCCCAACTGACCTCTTGCCTAATTGCCACTAGCCCGCAACGCTCCACAACCAATGGAGATATAAAAGAATCAGTAGCCCCTGAATCAAATAGTATAGATACACTGCTACCTCTGATCATACCTGCTACCTCAATAACCGTGGTCTGATGCTCTGCCTGGTGGTTGTCAACCGCTGCGAAGACTCTGTGGGACTTGCCCATGTCCCCAAATGTCGGCTCTGATGCTGCCATCCTCTGATTTCCTGCCATCTGACCCTGAGGACACTCTCTAGCCATGTGTCCCATGGCTCCACATGTGAAGCAAGGGCCTCATGCCTGAAACTGTACTCCCTGTGGTCTGGAGAAAGACTGTCCCCTTGTCCTACTAGAACCACTATACCCACCTCTAGAGGACTGCTGAGTCCTAGCCGGAGGTGTGTAAGGAGCCTGAGATCTCTGATCTCACCTCTGACCCTGTGACTGCCACTGCTTGGGCTTTGTGCCCTGCTGATTCTGCGGAGGCTTTTGCCTCTGGTTTTGCTATGACTGCTGCGGAGGAGGGGGTTTGGAGAACCCCGATGAGTGCCTGTTGTTACCTTTCCAATGGGGTTTCTGAAACCCATAAGTCTGTGGTGAAGGGTTACGGTTCTGGAACCGATCCTTCGAGTCATGTGGTCTAGCCTGAATCTCCTCGGCTATCAAAGCCTTCTCCACGGCAACCCGGAGGCTCCCTGGAGCGGCCATTCTCACTGGTCCTGCTATGCCGGAATTCAATCCTCTGATAAATCAGTTGACGAGAAGCTTTTCATCTTTCAGGTAGTCTACATAAGGTAAGAGTTCAAAGAATTTGTTCTCGTACTGTGTCACTGTAAGACCCTTCTAATGGAGGTCATGAAACTCATCCACCCTACGCTATCTGAAATGCTCTGATAAGTACCTCTCCCTGAATCTCTCTGTGAAAATCTCCCAAGTGAGGGTCTCTATCTCTAAGCCACACTTATATTCTTCCTGTCTCCACCATGTGGAGGCTGTTCCTCGCAATAGGTGAACTGCTGCTCGTGCTTTTAGATTGCTCTCATAAGAGCGCAATGCAAAGCACCTATCTAGGCTTAAAAGCCATGCCTCTGCCTCTACCCCGTCGGTAGATCCCCCAAATGATGGTGGTTGAAGACGCATAACCTCTCTGATTAGATCCCCTGGATCTCTACGTGCCCTCTCAATATACACTGGTGCTACGGCTGGAGGTGGTGCTGGTAGGTGAATGGGTTCGGGCTCATGCACAGCCTGACTCTCTACGGGATTAGGAGGTGGACTCCTACTCCGTTCCCGTTCTACTGTTCTATGACTTCCTGAGTTCTGGTTCTCAACATTGTGGTCTACTGCTGGAAGCCTATCTTGTACTAGTCCAATCAGGTTCTGAAGAGCTACCAAGATGTCTCGGTTTGGGTCAACTGATTGCTCGGGAGGAGCTGCTGGGTTCACTTCCTGAACCGATTCCTCCCTAATGACCTCTTCGCGTGCCATGCGTTCACGTCTAGGACCTCTACCACGTTTGCGAGCTTTTCGTGTAGTTGGAGGCATCCTTTTTAAGAAAATAAAATAAAACGAAATAAATAACTATCTTAGGAGAAAATATTTTAGCTAATTTAAAATAAAATTAAATACAATTTAATTAATTAAATAATTATAGCGAAACGTAATGGAGTAAGGTTCCCTAGTGTTGGCAACCTTGCTCTGATACCAAAATGTCATGCCCAACTTTTGGGCACGAACGGAATTTTTTTTTTTTAAAATACTCAACTAATTAACGACTTACTTAATCAAAATGAAGCAACTTAGTTTGGTCTTACTACATTTGTGTCGATCAGGTAATTAAATTTAATTTAGTAATGAAGATAACTGAGTTATCTATGAGCTAAAATTTCTCCCAAAAAGGAAATTCACTAAGCTTCATTAATAAATAATTAAAATCTCAAGAGTAACGATAAATCTCGAATTTAAACTTATTAAAATTTGCCTTATCTTTCTTAACCCTCTAAGATTCCTAAGTTTATTTATCCTCGTAATTTAAAACACCTTATTCGAAAGAAACCCCCCCATAATTTAAATTACCTTATAATCTTTTACTTAATTTGGCCCTCTTGGCCCTACAAGGTACTTAGAGGTTACACCTCTTTATTTTTTTAAAAATCTAATCCTCCTAGGTATTAAAATCCTTTTATAAAGTTTCCCCTACATCGATCAAATATTTAGAGGAAATATTCCCAACTTAATCATACATCTACACATTTATTTATAATTAATCTACTATTATAGGAGTATATATATATATATATATATATATATATATATATATATATATCTATACATATATATACATATATACCCATGTATTTATTCCCTTATTTGTTTTATCTAAGAATGTACCTCTAAATGGGAGTGGGGTTTTAAATTTCCCCCCCTTATCTAACTTCCTCATTTTTTTTAAAACCACACTAAGAACTTAATGCCTTTGCCCTAACCCGAAGTTAGGGTTAGGGCGTGTGTGAAAACCACCGTTCTTAACCCTATTTTTTTTTGTTTCCCCTAATATTTTGTTTTTCGTTATGTGTTGTGTGTGTGTGTGTCACGTGCAGGGTGTGAGGAGGAGTGTCGGCGGCCGAGCGAACAGCGCGCAGTGAGGGGGGAGCCAAGCGGTATTCCCAACCAACCCGGGCGTCATTGTTTAACTCCTAACACAACGTAGCGGGGAAATAAGGGGAGGCGGAGCGGAGGGGGAGAGGGAGCCGACAGCACGGCGCCGCCGGCTGCAGATGGCGCTGCCGCAGGCTGCGGCGTCGCCGCCCGCAGTCTGCGGGTGCCGCAGGCTGCGGCCGCCGCCGCCGGGTGCTGCGGCACCCCCTGCGTCAAACTTTGCTCTTTTTTTTGTGTAACGTTTTTGCTATGATGTTTAAAACGGGGTTTAAAACCCTCGACGCTTATGCTATGGTTTTACATGTTTTTAAAAAAAAAAATTTAAATGCCAATCTATATATTAATATATATATATATATATACATATATATATATATACATGTATGGATGTATATATATATAAATATATATTTATATTTATATATATATATGTGTGTAGATATATGTTTTTAAATGGTGTGATTACCAGATCTCTTTTTTTTTAAACTAATATTATCAGGGCTGAGAATATTTTTTTTGTGTAAATCAGATGCTTTAAATGATACTTAGTGTTTTAAAAAAAATGAATATAAATATATATATATATCTGCATATATATATATATATATTTATATATGGTTATTTGTCACTCAAATAGGCATACATTTTTTTTGTTTTTAAACAACATATCAGAATGATAGTTAAAGAGATAACTGTTTAAATGAGTATTCACATACATAAATACATATATGTATTTTGCTATTTGCTCTTTATTTTTACTTTTTTTTAAAAAAAAAAACTATAACTCAAATAGACCTTTTGTGGGTATAATATGAATTAACAGCAAAATGCATTTAAGGATTTCCTACCCTACATTATTTTTCCTTGTAACAAAATACTAAACTAAATGCTAAGACTAAATACAAGAAATAAACTTTCAAATAATTTCTTTTGCTGCAATAAATGGCAAAATAATGGACTGTTTTATTAAATTTACAGCAAAATAGTTTCCTTTACTTGCAGAATACAAGAAAATAAATGCTTTTCTTTTCTTTCCTTTGAAAAACATGAAATTCTACATGCATTCTAATGCATTACTCTCTTCATTTGCAAACTAAGTAAAGACATTTTAATTTTCTCTAGCAAAGTAGATGCAACATAATAAAGGGTACAAAATAAACATATTTACAAAGATTTTGGCAACAAAACATTTGCATTTTCCTTTCCATGGAATAGGAATACATTGCCTTACTTAATGGAAAAATAAATGTACCATTGACTAACTTTTTCCTTTACATGCTAACATTGAATACAAAATCCTCTTTTCTTGTAAATAACACAATCTAGCTCCCCTTTTTTTTTTCTTCCCCTTTTCCAAACTCCCAAAAAGAATACATTGTCTTAATAACTCTTTCTGCAACAAAAAACAGCAACATCGTCCTTTAATCCTTCTTTTCCCATTCCCATGCAACCTGCAATATAACACATTTTTGATCATGGGAAGCTCACCTCCCAGCCTAGGCTTACTAGAAGCCACCCCCGAGCTTGGAGAACCAAGCACTAGACGGGTTACAAACATGCAAACACCACAACAAACATAGGAACACATTTACATTCAAATTTCCCTTCCCAAGCTACACATTCACCACTTTCATGGTGACTCTTCCATGGGTGGAAGTGGACCAAGTACCAATGGGGAGAATGCATGCCAAAAATAATACAACATAAGCCACCTCATGGCAATACAAATGCAACCAAATACTTCCACAATCCTTATGCCCCCCAAAAAGGCTAAAGGCCATATTTACTCCCCTTATGACCCCCAAATGCCTACACAAGGCTATGCATCAAGGGTCACCAAGGACACCCTTGAGAACACTCTCCATAAGGAGAGCCTCTCACCCATGGCTGTCATACTCCTTCCACCCCAAGATATTCCTACCCTCCCAAGAGTAGGAGATCTTGGGCACTCCCAAAACAACAAGAACACAAAACAAAATACATAGAAAGAAAACTACACTTTCTTAACTTCAACAAAATACTTCATAAAACACTCTCATTACAAACAACTCTTTACTTTTACAAAACAACATAACTAACACTTACAACATAACAAGAGGAGGTAAGAAATAACCAACCTTATTCTGCCAATAGGTTTGCTAAAATTAGTTGGGGATGAGCTGCCCAATTCCACACTAACTTCCTCCAAAATTCCACCAAAAGTGCTAATCTCCTACTAACTTTTTCAAAACAAGCATAATCTCCAAGAATGGAGAGTGGGTGATTACTCACTAAGTTTCCAAATTCTTGCCTAAGAAGGCCTCTCACACACTTCCCAACCCCTTGGGTGAGGTGTGAGTTCCCATTGGCTGCCCTTCCCAAACTCTTACACATTACCAAAATTGGAAAGGGAAAAGGTGGAAGAAGATGGGGAAGAGAGTTTGACATCTAAAAGGAAGGTTCTCTATCCTAGGAAGAACTTTCTAAGTTGAATTTTCGTTCATCTTGAAAACACCACTTTTTGAAGTGACTAAATAGTCACATGGGAGAAGCCACATGTTGCAAAATACCCCTAACCCATAGGTATACCCTTTGGACTTGGAAAAGCCTAAAAACTTACCCTAGGAGTCCATTAAACCCTTTGGAAACCCAACTGAAGTTTACCTACAGGTCAAACTTGAGTTGACCACTCCCAAGACTCCCTACCCAAGGCAAATTTGGGACCACACTCATGTTTTTTTGAATGGCTTTGGTAGAAACAAAACTCCCTCCAAGAGACAAGTCAAAATCAATGACACTTAATCAGCACATGTGTCAAGTGACACAATAAAAACACAATATAAAAATCACACATGGAATTTGTCTCTTGTAGGATTACACATATACATACAAATTAATTTTTAACACTCAAGCATTATACACTTCACAAATAAAATACATTACAAAGGGGTGTTGTCTCTCCAAATAGACAACTCCCGGCTTAACAAACGCACATTGGTCTAGGCTTGGTTCTCCATATAAATTCCATGGTCACATGGATAATTTTCCTGCACATCTCAATTAACACATTAGTACTTCCAAATAATCACATTTATACTTAATCAATTACATGGATTCCATTGCACATCAACACTCATACATTAGGCAACAATAATTCAATATCTCATTTGTTTTAAATTCAATTTCACATAAGCAATTAACTTAATTTCCCAAAATTGAACCATTCATAATAAGCATCATTTTTCAATCATCAAAATAAAGTCCTGCAAATTTCCAATAACGACATTCACCATCATAATGTAATTCTATTCTAGTAACATATCTAAAGTTTCATAATCATCATGCATGAAATAAAACATCAAGAAATGTCAGTGTGATCCAAATCATGGAATCATATAAGTTCTAAGTCCATAAAGCATAAAATAAGGCATCCATAATAGTCCCAATATGCAAATAACTGAAAATGTCAAACTGAGTCGGGGTAGGGCCTCACATAGGATAAATAGAGATGGAAGATAGGAAGATGGGGGAGACATTCACAAGAAAGGAGAGATGATAGACTCATGAAGAAAAGAAGAGAATAGAAGAGGGATTAGAGAAGATACTTTTATAGTATCGAAGAGAGAGAGAAGAGAATTGTTTGATAATAGAGTTGTAGGATAGATTCGAGATAGATTTGCAAGCAAGGCGTAGTTCTCTTTGGTGGAAGAGCGTCAAAAGTCTTACAAACCAGTCCAAGCTTACAAGAGGTTGGATTTCTTTTAATTTTGGTTCTTATTTGGAGTGAGAAAGTATGAAAGATTGTCTTCAATTAGATAACATAGGTGAAATAGTGTTTATAGTTAAGATGATATTTCTATTTTTCAAAAGATTGTATTCTCAATTGTATTTATGTTAGTTTTTAACTAAATATGTGTTATTAATCTATTGGAAATAATGAAAGGAAATCATTAATGTGCAATCCATTTCTTATGGTTTAAAATTCTAAGTTTATATCGCCTAAGCTCTCTATATTCCCATGTGTCCTGGTTCATTTACCTCTTTTCTCAACAAATGACAACATTGATTTATTTGTATTAATATAGTTGTAACTCTTATTATCTGGAAATCTTAAATTGCAAGCTATTTATGCATTTGGGTGTTTTAAGAAAAGATTGTCTATATTAGGATCTTGTGTAAATGGTGTTTGCAGTCAAGTTTAAATTATGTTGTAATTCTGGTTGAGTTATCATTGTGTCCTATGTTATTATATCTCCTTGGTCAGGTGTTGTTGTATAACCTTATTGATGTGAGCCATTGTGTGTTTTGTCCAAATAGTCAATCTTCGGCTAGTGATTATGTATCCTTCACCTGTAGTTTGTCAGGATTAGGTATGGCTGTCTGTTTCACCATAGAGTTCTCGTAGAGAGACCTTTCCTATAGTGTCCTATGAGAGAGAGTGGCTTTCGAGTGGGGGTCGTGCCCGAAGTGGATGACAGGATAACCCGTCGAAATTCAGTTAAAAATTGATAACCTAATAATTGATTTGGGATGGGTGAGATAAATATTAATTAAGATAATATACCTCATGCATAGGTGAGTGCTATTACAGGTCTCATAATGTTATGAGTAGGCCTGGAATGGCAAACTTACCACCTTGTCTTCACAGAAGGATTGGTAGGGTCCGCATGAGACTTAGTTGGAAACGGAGGTTCAGGAGAGGTTACCAGGATAACCCAGGATGGGGGTCGGGACCTATGGAGGATGTACCATGGTAGCCATCTTAAGCTATGTGATGACACTCTCTCCTTAGAGTCACTAGTGTTTGTGAGTTGAGTCACATGGATGTTTGCGGAGTCTTGTAGTTCTTTCATACTTGTCTTACTTTGCTTGCTTGAGGGTTTTGTACTATCTCCTAGCATGGTGGGGTGGTTCCATTTCGGGATCACATGGCTGGGTGGTAGTGCCACTTCCCATCGGATGTCTTGGAATGTATCTTCAGGCGAGAAAGGGCTTCCTTGGTGTTTCTGGGTTCGTGGTTCATGTTCCAGCTCATGTTCGTGATCATTGTTCAGTTGACACCTTGTGGTCATTGTATCAAACTTTTATGTAACCTTGATATTGTAACATTGTAATCCTTGGTATTATTAGAGACCATGTATTTATGGATATTGTAAAAGGGAATCATTGGAATTTATGTTAATTCAATTGCTTTAATCTTTTGTATATATGATCTATGGGAAATGAATGCATTGGAGTACTTTTATTCTATCATTATGGAATTTAGATGTATGTGTAGATTTTATCTTAAGCATTTAATTTTCCTAATTATCTGTACAATTGGATTAACTAGGGTGTTAATATAATCTACGAATTAATCTTCGTTGGTAACCCTTAGGAAATCATACGTTAGACTTCTATGGTGTCGTTAAACGTGCTATTGATATGATTATGCACTTAATATTAAAAAAAAAAAAATTATTACGCCCTTTTAGTTGCCTAGTTGGATTGTTTTCCTTTAGGGTTTCTGGCGGGGCATTACAAGATTGGTGAGAAAAGTAATTGAACCAAGTTACAAAATCATATCACCTTGCAGTGTACATTTTGATGTGTTATGGATTTGAAATCCTATATAATCCACTGATTGGATAATCTTGATCTGACATATGCTAGCTATATCTGAATTAGCAGAACTTTATTATGATATTATAAATATGATGCATGTCTTATGAATGGTTAAAATTTATAAGGATTATGATAATGTCGTTAAGTGAATCGCTTTATGTGTATTTCATTGGATATATGGTAAATTGATTTGTATGATGGCAATTATATGCAAAGTGATTGAATTGTTTTGCTTTTTATATGTTAAATTTATATGTGGTTATTTGGGAATTACTAATGTGTAATTGAGATGTGCAAGAAAATTATCCATTTGACCATGGAAAGAATATGGAGAATCAAGCCAAGACCTTTGTGCGTTTGTAAAACCAGGGGTTGTCTATTTGGAAAGACAACACCTCGTATGTATTGTATTTTATTCGTAAATGTAAATGGTTGCATGTGTGTTAAATTGTATTTATTAATTTGTTTAATCCAACAAGAGACAATTTCCATGTGTAAATTAAGTAATGTATTTTATTGTGTCACTTGACACATGTGCTGAATAGTGTTTTGATTATGACATGTCTCTTAGAGGGAAATTGTTTCAACCAAAGCCTTTTTCAAATATTTATGTGTGGTCCCAGATTTTCCTTGGGTAGAGAGTCTTTTGAGTGGTCAACCCAGGTTTGACCCGTAGGTTAACTTCAGATGGGTTTCTAAGGGGTCAAATGGACTCCTAGGGTTAGTTTAGGGGCTTTTCCAAAGGTCCATAGGATATACCTATGGGTTAGGATTATTTTTAAGCATGTAACCATTGCCACGTAACTAATTTGATCCCTCAAAAATTATTTTTCCCAAGATGAGCGAAAATCCAACTTGGAGGACTTCTCCTAGGTTAGCTAACCTTCCCTCCTTGTGTCGGTTCCCTCTTCCCCATTCTCTTTTCCCTTCTTTCAAGTTTTCCAATTTTGGTAACCTGTAAGAGGTTGGGAAGACCAACCAATGTGAGCTCTCACTCTATCCAAGAGGTTGGAAAGAGTGAGAGAAGCCTTCTTAGACAAGGGTTTGAGACTTAGGAAGGCAATCACCCACTCTCCATCTTTGGAGACTAGAACCTTGAAGTTTTCTTTGAAAACTTTGGAATAGGAATTTTGGCTAAGTCTTGAGAAGAAAGAAGTAAGCATTTGGGTAGCTCTACTCCAACTATCCCTTGTATCCCTTTGGCAGATTCAAGGTTGGTTTATTTAGTAACTATGTATGTTGTAAGTTTGCTTTGAAAGAATGTATGATTTTTCATTGTCTTCTCCCATTGATGTTTATTTGTGAAGGAAGATGTTGTGATCTTCCCTTTATTTTAGTTGAGCATTTTATTTATGTTTTGGGAGTATTCAAGGCCCAACTCACCCTTGGGAGGGTAGAGTGGCCTTGGGGTGAAGGGTTGTTTGACAGCTTTAGAGTGAGAGGCTCTCTTTGGAAGAGAGTGATCTCAAGGGATATTCGTGACCCTCGGTGCATAGTTATTGTTTATGCATTTAGGGGTTGTAAGGGGAGATTTGATGGCTTGTATGCCTTGGGGGTCATAAGGATGGTTGGGACAAGTTTGGAAATTGTGATGTGCTCTTATTTGCCTTGTGATGGCTTTGTGTTCTACTATTCGCAGTTTCTCCTCAAGGTACTTAGTCCACCTTCACCCATGTAAAAATCACATTATGTGGTGATGTTAAGCCTTGAGATGGAAATGTGTTTGTTGTGAGTTTTGTCTAGCTTGCTTGTGTATTGCTTGTGTGTATCCCGTTTAGGTCTTGGTTCTCCAAGATTGGGGGTAGCTTCTAGTAAGCCTAAGTTGGGAGGTGAGTCTCCATGGTCACAACCTAAAAGTTTGTATTGCAGGTTTTCTTGGAAAAAAGAGGGAAAGAAAAGGGCTATGAGTTGATCCTAAATTTATTGGTTTATAGTTGCAAAAATGTATTTATTTGGGAAGCCCTCATTTAGTAGAAATGAGAGGCTAAGTTTGAGATCTACCTATTGTAAAAGTTACCAAACGTATTGAATATAATTATTTGTCTTAAGTTTCATTATGAAATAAAGATGTAAATTTACTTGAGCATATTCTTGCAAAGAAAATAATAAAGAAATAGAGTTATTTCCTTATAGATATTTGAGATAGTTCTTATTGTTATTTACTTGTTGCAATATATTAGGAAAGAAATTTATTTATGCCTTATGAAGCTTTCGAAAAGAAATGAAAATAGTGTTGAAATGTGGCGACTGATCAGCAAAGTACTGTACACTCAGCACGTATCCTCGGCGGGGTCCTAGTGTTTTATCCAGCGGATGTTGCATGTACAGTGGTGTCATGTAGTATCAGTCTCCAAGTGGGAGATTATTCGGTGTGGAGCCTGATCAATCTCCAAGTGGGAGATTGTTGAAATGTGGCGACTGATCAGCAAAGTACTATACACTCAGCACGTATCCTCGCCGGGGTTCGGGGCTGGGCCGGGCCCCGGGCAGGGGTTCGAGGGCGGCAGCCCCCGAGAAACTGGGGGTTCAGGGGCGGCAGCCCCCGAGAAAATTTATTTTGCCATTTTTTGTTGATGAAAACCGACATTGTAATAAAACCCTAAAAAAGGTTGACTTTGTTTGTTGCCCTAAAAACACATGTTATAAGCGGCTGGGATGCTTAAGGCATTGTAAGGTTGATGTACTATTTTTGCTGGATAATAAGAAGATTGGATGGCAGTGTATGGTGGACGTAACCCATTCTGGGTGAACCACGTTAAATATCTGTGTTATCTGTGTCCTGTTTTTATTTCTTTATCTTTTTTATTTAAATCTGCATATAATTGTTAGTTCATATTTGCTTCGGATCTGCTTGAAACCCTAACAATTGATATTAGAGCGAGGTTTTCTTTAAATTGGCAGGACTTTCAGATTTGAGTGGGAGCAATGGAGGATTCCAAATTCAAGGTTGAAAAGTTTAATGGCCAGAATTATCAGTTATGGAAAATGCAGATGGAGGATTACCTGTATCAAAAGGATTTGTGGCAGCCATTGGAAGGAAAGGCAAAGAAACCGACCACAATATCAGATGAAGAGTGGGACATTTTAGATAGAAAGGCACTAGGATCCATTCGATTGTGCCTTGCGTCATCTGTAGCATTCAATATAACAGAAGCAAAAACGACTATAGATTTGATGGCAACATTGGCTAAGCTGTATGAGAAACTCTTAGCTTCGAATAAGGTATTTCTTATGAAGCGTTTGTTTAATTTGAAAATGAGTGAGGGAGGATCTATAGTGGAGCACTTAAATGAATTTAATACAATTACCAGTTAATTGTCTTCGGTAAAAATTACCTTTGCAGAAGAGGTTAGGGCTCTCTTGATTTTATGTTCTTTGCCAGAAAGCTGGAATAGCTTGGTTATGGCTGTAAGTAACTCTGTCTCTAGTAAAAATACTTTGGTATTTGATGATATTGTTGGTGTTATCCTAAGCGAGGAAATGCGAAGGAAAAGCACAGGTGAGACTCCAACATCATCGGGTAGTGTTTTGAATGTGGAGAACAGAGGAAGATCAAAGGAAAGAGGAAAAGGCCCTGGGAATGAGAAGTCATGAGGGAAGTCAAAGAAAGGATGCTCTCAATCTAGAGGAAAGAAAGATTGCTGGTACTGCGGAAAGCCTGGTCATCTAAAGAAAGACTGTTGGTCTCGGAAAAACAAAGAAAGAGACAAAAATGAAAATGACAGTAAGGAAGCTAATATTGCAAGTAATACTTTACAAGATGCTTTAATCTTATGTTTGGATAATGTTAATGATTCCTGGGTAATAGATTCTGGGGCTTCATTTCATGCTACACCCCATAGAAAATATTTTCTAGATTATGTTCAAGGTGATTTTGGATAGGTATATTTGGGTGATGATGAGCCCTGTCAAATTGTTGGAAAAGGAAAGATAAAGATCAAGTTGCAGAATGGTAATGACTGATTTCTGCAAGAGGTAAGACATGTTCCTAATTTAAGAAGAAATTTAATTTCTACAGGGCAACTAGGTAGTGAAGGTTGCATAGTTACCTTCTCAGACAGTATGTGGAAGGTCACTAAAGGATCATTAATAGTAGCTAAAGGTGCGAAGGTAGGCACATTATATCTGTGTACTGGTAACACTTACTCTACCTTAGCTGCTACAGATAAAGTTACTGCAGGGACAACAACAATAAATGTTGCAAGAACATATTCGATAATGTGGCACCATAGGCTTGGGCACATGAGTGAGAAAGGGATGAAAATCCTTCACTCCAAAAATCTATTGCCAAGACTAAAGAAGATTGATTTAGAGTTCTGTGAAAACTGTGTTTATGGTAAACAGAAAAGAGTCAGATTTCTCAAGGTTGGGAAAGAGAAGAAGAGTGAGAAGTTAGAGCTTGTACATTCAGATGTATGGGGACCGGCTCAGGTATCATCTCTTGGTGGCTCTTGTTATTATATTATTTTTATTGATGACTCAACCAGAAAAACATGGGTATATTTCCTAAAACAAAAATCAGATGTTTTTGAAACTTTTAAGAAATGGAAAGCTTTAGTTGAGAATGAGACAGGAAAAAAGTTGAAGTGTCTCAGATCGGATAATGGAGGTGAGTATTGCAGCAAAGCATTTGAAGATTACTGTTCCTTAAATGGGATTCAAAAGCAGAAGATAGTTTCAGGAACTCCACAGGAAAATGGTGTGTCAGAGAGAATGAATAGGACCATCATGGAACGTGCGAGGAGCATGAGATTGCATGTTGGATTGCCCTTACATTTTTGGGCAGATGTTGTACATACTGCTGTCTATTTGATAAATAGAGGACCTTCAACCCCTTTGGATGGTGGTATTCCAGAGGAGGCATGGACTGGTAAAAAGGTAAATTATTCTTTTCTAAAAACTTTTGGTTGCAAAGCTTTTGTCCAAGTTGATAAAGAAAACATAACCAAGCTTGATGCTAAATCTCAGAAATGTACCTTCATTAGATATGGGATAGATGAATATGGCTATCGGTTATGGGATTTTGAAAATAAGAAAATAATTAGAAGTAGAGATGTTATATTCAATGAGAAGGTTATGTATAAAGAACAGATGTAGGAAAAGAAGCATGAACAGGACAAACAAGAATATGTGGTGTTGGATGAGATTCGTGAAAATGAAATGCCATAGGTACTTGATGCTCAGCAACAACAGATTGTCCCACAAACTCCTGCAAGTGTTAGATGTTCTACGAGGACAAGTAGACCCCCTGAAAGATTTTCTCCTTCTTTGTATTCTATTTTATTAACAGATTCTGGTGAACCAGAAGAATATGAAGAAGCAATGCAAGTGGATGCCAAACAACAGTGGCAGCTAGACATGAAAGAGGAGATGGACTCCCTGATGAAAAATAAGACTTGGGACTTAGTTCCTTTACCTGCAGAAAAAAGAGCCTTGCTAAAAAATGGGTTTATCAACTGAAGGAGGAGGAAGGAGGTCAGAAAAGATATAAGGCCAGACTTGTGGTAAAAGGTTTTGCACAGAAAAAGGGTATAGATTATGATGAAATATTTTCTCCAGTTGTAAAAATGACTTCAATTAGAATTGTACTTAGTCTTGTGGCTGCAGATGATTTACATCTTGAACAATTAGATGTCAAAACAGCTTTTCTCCATGGAGATTTGGAGGAGGAAATTTACATGTTGCAACCACAGGGATATGAGGTCAAAGGTAAGGAGAACTTGGTGTGCAGGTTGAAGAAAAGTCTGTATGGCCTAAAGCAAGCACCCAGACAATGGTATTTAAAATTTGATAGTTTCATGGCTGAACACGGTTATCATAGATGTCATTCTGATCATTGTGTATACTTTAAGAGATTTGATAATGGCAGTTATATTATCCTGTTGCTTTATGTTGATGACATGCTTGTTGTTGGGTCTAACATGCAACATATAAATGATCTTAAACAGAAATTAGCCGGGTCATTTGCTATGAAGGATTTGGGTGCAGCTAAGCAAATTCTCAGTATGAGGATTACACGGGACAGGAAAAATAGAACCTTAAAGTTGTCCCAAAGTGAGTATATAAAGAAGGTGTTGAAAAGATTTAACATGCAGGATGCAAAAGCAGTTAGTACACCTTTGGCTAGTCATTTCAAATTGACTAAGGAGATGTGTCCAAAGGCACAGGAAGAGGTTAATAAAATGTCTAACATCCCGTATTCATCAGCTGTTGGCAGTCTGATGTATGCAATGGTATGCACAAGGCCAGATATTGCACATGCAGTGGGAGTTGTGAGCAGGTTTATGAGTAATCCAGGTATGGAACATTGGAATGCTGTGAAATGGATTCTTCGGTATTTGAAAGGAACTACTATGAAGGCATTATGTTTCAAAGGATCTAATGTTGCTCTAAGTAGATTTGTTGACTCTGATCTGGTGGGTGATATTGATTCACGGAGGAGTACTACAGGGTATGTTTTTACTATAGGGGGAACTGCAGTCAGTTGGATTTCTAGGCTGCAAAGGTTGTTGCACTTTCAACCACTGAAGCTGAGTATGTTGCTGCTACAGAAGCCAGCAAAGAGATGATTTGGTTGCAATGTTTTCTGAAGGAATTGGGTCAGACACAAGAGGATAGCCCATTGTATACTGATAGCCAGAGTGCCATTCATCTTGCGAAGAACTCTGCTTTTCATTCAAGGACAAAGCACATTCA
This sequence comes from Cryptomeria japonica, assembly GCF_030272615.1. NCBI lineage: Eukaryota > Viridiplantae > Streptophyta > Pinopsida > Cupressales > Cupressaceae > Cryptomeria > Cryptomeria japonica. The sequence goes on along the minus strand of NC_081411.1, from coordinate 446,045,608 downwards.
GCTCAGGTACCACTTCATCCGGACTATTTTGGAGGAGGGTTAGTTACAGCTTGAGAAGATTCACACAAGTGAGAATCCTGCCGATATGTTCACAAAGGCAGTTCCACAGGAGAAGCTGATTTCTTCATCAGTTTCTGTTGGTCTTCTTGATTAATAATTGTGGAATTTATACCAGTCAAGTCCTAGTGTTTTATCCAGCAGATGTTGCATGTACAGTGGTGTCGTGTAGTATCAGTCTCCAAGTGGGAGATTGTTCGGTGTGGAGCCTGATCAGTCTCCAAGTGGGAGATTGTTGAAATGTGGCGACTGATCAGCAAAGTATTGTACACTCAGCACGTATCCTCGCCAAGGTCCAGGGCCGGGCCGGGCCTCAGGCAGGGGTTCGGGGGCGGCAGCCCCCGAGAAAGCGGGGGTTCGGGGGCGGCAGCCCCCAAGAAAATTTATTTTGCCATTTTTTGTTGATGAAAACCGACATTGTAATAAAACCCTAAAAAAGGCCGACTTTGTTTGTTGCCCTAAAAACGCATGTTATAAGCGGCTGGGATGCTTAAGGCATTGTAAGGTTGATGTATTGTTTTTGCTGGATAATAAGAAGATTGGACGGCAGTGTATGGTGGACGTAACCCATTCTGGATGAACCACGTTAAATATCTGTGTTATCTGTGTCCTGTTTTTATTTTTTTATCTTTTGTATTTAAATCTGCATATAATTGTTAGTTCATATTTGCTTCGGATCTGCTTGAAACCCTAACAAATAGTTAAAGGTTGGTAGTGTTGTTATGGAAAAGGAAATGTAAATAAAGTAGTCACTTTTAAATAAGAAATGAAATATTGACTTACATTTATAGGTTAAACTCAAAGAAAGCATAAATAGATATTTTAAGAGTTATTATTGAAAATACATCATATCTTGTTGTTTATTGTTTAAATAGATTTTAGGAAATGATATTTGCAGCTTTGAATAAAAATAATTTTGTCATGTTTTCTTTTCCATTATAAAGCATGTTAGTGGAAAGTAAATAAATCTAAATATTGTTACTTTTAAATCAAAAGAAATCTATATGTATTGAAAAGAAATAAAATTTAATATATTCTATTTTTATATAAAATAACTAGCTCTAAGTTAAAGGTAAATGTAGATTTAAGAATATATATAAAAAAAAGGAGACTATTAATAAGCTGGAAATAAAGATGCATTAACCTTACTTTAGTTCTCTGATTATTAAATATTCTAATGCAGCTTACTGTTGAAATATATATATATAAGAAAGCCTTTAGTTATTGTTTATTTTTTTATTTTTTTAAAATAATAATAAATAAAATTTATTTTTGAGGCGGTATTTGGGGGGGGTTTGGAAGCCTCGTGGGCCGCAGCCACTGAGTGGTCCGTGACCCCCACAGTGGGTCGCGCCACTGTGTAGGCTGCAGCCACTAGGTGGTCCACGACCCCACAATGGGTCACGCCACTGTGTGGGCCGCGACCCACACAATGGCCAAGGCTGCTACGTGGGCCACTACCCACCTAGTGGGGCGTCCCACTGGTGGGCTCCACGGTCACCTAGCCTCGGCTCCCCATCGCTAAAGCAGCTCGGCCATGGTCAAAATAAACTTTGGCCCCTCTGCACCACCACCAAACTCGGGTCTCCCTTTCATTAGCACGACCCTCTCTCTCCTTTGGCCCTTCGACATCTATAATCCACCATAGACCCTTCATGCACACACACACTTACAAAAAAATAATAAACCCTAACCCAATTTCGTGTTAGGGTTAAGGCAAATGGATAGAAGAGATTTAGATGAGAGTTTAGAGTTTTTAAAATAAAAGAATAGAGCAAACCCTAGTTAGGGTTATTTAAGAGGATATTAATAAAATAAGTAAAAAGAGGGGGAAAGATTGCTTTTCAAAATTTGAATTGGGTTATCTTCATTTGGTTAAATTTTAAATATTTTATTTGAAGTTGACTTTTGTATTAGGAATTAATTGTTTACAATCATTTTATTTCCATATTATGGGTAGGTTGTGATTGAAAAGTTTATTCAAGAAAAATTTAAATAGCATGTTTATCTAAATTAAGTTTAAAAAGTATTTCTAATGTCAATATTTATTAAATTTGGGGAGCGATTAATTTATAGAGCAATAATATACTCTTTGAGTAAATTTATTAAAGAAGTTTATTGATGGGTTTTCGTAAAATTTAATGGTTAAATTTAAAATCTAGAGGTAATTTAAATGTTGAGTATTAAATATTTAATACCTAATGTTTGGAGAATTAATCTATTGCACTTTGATTTAATTTATATAAATACTTTTTAGAGTTTTTTAATGATATTTATAATTAAACGGAAGGATTTAATATAGGTTATTAAATGTTTATTTGAAAGAGGGTATTGTGGTGGAATTATATATTTCTAAAAAAAGTCAATGAACTTGATCTTGCGAACTTATTTAACCCAGATGGAACCGTATGTTAAATAAATTAACATAGTTACGTTTGGCACTCCAATTTTATTTGCTCAATTAATTAATATTATTACGTTAAAATCCTATTAATACTTAAATTAATAGATGCAAGATTTAATTAAGTTATAAAGGAAGAATCTAATAACAATGATGGAGGAAACTTGATATTAGTTAAATAATTGATATAGAATCAAGTAATTATATTAATGTCTATTTAGTAGAAGTTGATCTAATTAAATATTATAAAACGCAACTGCAATAAAAGGGGCATTTGAGTGATTTTTTTTTTTTTTTTTTGGTAGGTAATATTCCGTAGCCACAATATTTTGAATCATTATTATTATTATTATTATTGATTAGATTGACCCAAGACCTTCCCCATTATGGAAGGCCAAGAGTCACAACTTAGAATTCCACTTTAGATGTCCTTATTGGGAATTGAACTTGGGTATCCATAGTGAGAACCCAGTGTTTTAACCAGTTAAGCTCAACCCCTTGGACCATTTGAGTGAATTTATTATTGTCCTTATAAAATTATTTTGTTCCGCTTGATAATAGGAGTTATCGTAATTGTTACGTAAGTAATAACCTAATCCTATCGTCTAGGAGTTATATTGAAACTTAAGGCTTCTAGTTAAATTTTATTTCATCGCTCACTTTAGAAACCCATTTTAATATCAATTAAGTTTTTGTTGGAACAACTTGTTAAGTTGTCACAACTAATTAAGCATAGGATGCATATAATTAAGTGTTCAAAAAATTTGTTGTTTGTGTTTTTGCCCAAAATTTTGGGCACGACAAAGTACTCCCCTTCGAAATCGTTAATGGGTTTGGGATCCCAAAACTTAGGAAGATATTCAGAAATGTACACCATAGTCTGGTATACCATATATCCCTGCACCATATAACCCTCAAGAAGTGCTCTTTTTCAAACCAAAGCCTTCAAAAATTTCAAGTGCCTCTCAACCATCCACATTGACCTAGTGTGTACAGGTCCACACAATTCAATCTCCTCAACTTGGTGTATGAGGTAGTGTTCTTGTGCATTGAAAAAAGTTGAAGGCAGACACTTTTGCATTTCACACATCAGATGAGGAATTTTTCTCTTCCAATATTTTATATCTTCTTTATGGATTTCTTTACATGACAACCACCTACAAGATATTCAAGATGCAAAAATATATATTACATAACAAGTAAAACAAATCACAAATATAATATCTATACAACGAATTGAACAAATATCACTACTTACCTCATGTATTTTCCAAGATCATATATGACTTGCTTGACATTATTGTCAAAGTGGTCTGGGAGAGATAGAGGTAGAACGTACTGCAACAATTATAAAATTATCTTTTCATTTTTTTCTAACATAATACAATGAAAAGTACATGCGAAGTATACAAATATATAGTAAATACACAAGAACATGAATTACCTTAATGAAGGTATGCCAATCATGCATTTTCATCCTTGGCCCAAATTCACTTTTCTTTGATATGAGATTGTTTATGTTCGCAACAAATCCTATGGGAAATCAAATTTTTCGTATGACTTCTTTTATAGCATTTCTTTGTTGGTTCGTTAATAACCAAGGAAGGTCACTTATATTAATCCGGTCTCCATGGCTATTTGATTGAATGACCATTTTCATTGCATGATTGGATTCCTGAATGTCACTATAAATTTTGACAATTTTTTCTTTGTCACGCCTTCCATCCAATATTTTTCATAATATCTATGTTATATTCTTTCCAATATGCATAGTATCAAACAAATGCACAATTTATAACTGCTCGTAGTAGGGCAACCTACTAAATTGTCGGGGATAAATTTTTAGTCCCTTAGGAGGGTGGTCATTAATGCCTTGACGACCTTCACGATCATCAAACACATCATCAGTAAACAAAACACGATAGAAAAGATGTTTTATGACATAAACCATTAGATGGAATGGAATTACCTTGACAATTAATTCTATTATATTCCAACTTCCACAGGTGAGGTGTCATTCTTCGTGGCTTTGATGTATTCTCTTCTTTCCCATTGAAAAGATGTTTTTTTAGTATTTCGATACTTATGATTTTTGTGGAGAAAGTGCCTATACTCATCAAACACCTGCTTTCCTAAACTTTTTGAATGATGAGTTTTCATCTTTGGACCACAAACTGGACATGCAAATTTTCCCTTTGTTTGAAGACCTACAAGATAATGTATAATTGGATTAAATATGTTAATTTTTTTAATTATAATTATCATGCGCAACTTGAACACTATAACATACCACAAAAATGTGTTAGCCCTAGGGCATCGTGTATTGTCCATACAAGCATTGCATGGAATTGAAATTGTCTTTGTCCTATTGGTCTAGAGATGTCATACATAGTGACACCATTCCATAACTCTAGCAACTCGTCGATAAGAGGCTCAATATATACATTCATATCTTTAACTTGGTACTTACCTAATTGAATGAACAAAAATGTTACATAGTTATTATGACCATTTTACTGCAATATTTATAATTAAATGTCGATGACTATTAAATGATAAAATACCTGGAATAATTATTGTACACATAGATTTGTACATGATGCAACAAGGAGGAGTAGGAAGCGGCAATGGGAGAATTCAAAATTCAAATTCTCTGAAAGGCAGGAACTTTGGTTCCAATGGTGGGAGCAGCCAGAACGAAGGAGTTGGTCCTATGGGAGAGAAGGACAAGCCTCCGGACATTCCCAAGGTTGTTGACATTCCGCAGATTGGTGGTACTCTGCTAGAGAAGAAAGTGGGTTTTGGGTTTTAGGGGGAGGGGTCCAGCCCACGTGAAGAGACCTTGGAGAACGGAGAAGAATCTAGAAATTGGTCATCCCTTTTTGGAACAAAACCATCTGGTAAATCCTCTTTACCTCTTGTCAAGAATATTTCTGATCCATCTGGTGGAAAGTTCACTATCTCTATCCCTGATCTGGTTCTGGATCATAATATAAACAATATGTCGAACTCCCTAGTAGGAAAATTTATGGGTTCACGTCCAAACATCGAAGTTGTAAGGGCTTATGTCAAACGGAAATGGGCTCTGAAGGGTAACGTTGAAATATCGGCTTTGCCTAAAGGCCTCCTGTCTTTTACTTTCTCATGTGAAGAAGATAAATTAAGGATACTTTGTGGTAGTCTCTGGATGGTAGGAAAGACAGCCTTGGTTCTTTGGAAATGGCATCTGAATCTGAACATGAATGACTCTCTTTTGGCACAAGTTCCAGTTTAGGTAAAGTTACTCGGTCCTCCTCTTGAATATTGGGCAGAAAGCATCTTCTCAGGAATAGAAAGCTCCTTTGGTGAACTCCTCTCTATAGACCCAGTCACAGCTTCAAAAAGGAGACTCACTCATGCTACGTTTTGTGTAGGGATAGCCCATGATGCAGACATGCTAGAACAGATAGATATAGTGTCAAAGTTGGGGACATGGAAACAACAAATAGAATATGAATCCATCCCCTTTGTCTACTTACATTGCAAGATGGTAGGTAACTGGGCAAAATCTTGTCCTATCAAGCCTAAAGGAGAGCTCAAGCAGACTACACCCCCGATTGAAAGTAAAAAGGTTCCAGAAAAAAAGGTATGGCAAGTTAAAAACTCAGAAAATAAGGAAGCTGACTTTATTGACAACAACTGTTTTGAACCCTTGGGGGAAAATAAGGAAGTGTCCTCAACTTCTATCTCCAATCCTCCAACCCAGGAAGTATTGAGAAATGAGTCAACCAAAGTAAACAACCCTGTGACAGAGTAGATCTGAATAGAAGAATTGAAAGAACAGACTGAATCTTCAAAGGACACAGCTGAAGTGGTAATCATTGACACTTATGCTGGAAAGGAAATGAAAAAGAAAGAGGAACAACCTAAGGAAGGGGAGATCTCTGGCTCCCAAGAAGAAAATACTAACTCTTCCCCGCTCATGATAAGCTCTGAAATGCAAGAAGCCCAAAAATGTGCAATACTGGGTATGAACCTTTTGGATTCAGATCAAAACTCAAAAATAGTAAACAATGCTTCACATGATTCTAGATTCCCTAATTGGGGAAATGAAGATGAAATATTTAGAATCCTCAGTAATCTGGAAGCGGTTCTCGAGAAAGAAGAAGACTGGAAAATACCACAATATGGGAACAAGAAAGGATCCACTCCCTCGACTTCTCAACTAAGGAAATCCAGCAGAATAGCTCAAGTAGATGTTGCGTATATCTCCTCTTCCCCAGGTTGACCTTCTAACCATAAAGTCAGAGACAAGGAGGCCAGTAAGAACATTGCAGATGGGACTCAGAAGACTCTTAAGGAGTTAGGAATCGGTAAGTAACTATGAAGATTATCTCTTGGAATATTAGGGGACTTAATAATTCTCAAAAACACGATATTATTAGGAATATGATAAGGGATAGTAAACCTGATGTTTTTCTAATTCAAGAGACCAAAATGAGTAGAGAAAAAGTTGAATCTTTGAAGTTTTTTAAAAATGGGAGTATCAACGGTGGTAGCTCGGAATGTGCTTCGAGAGGCATAGCTACCATTTGGAACCTTAATAGTGTCAAAGGCAATGTTCTTATTCAAGAAAAAAATTTCTCTTGTATTAGATTTGAGCATTTAAAAGATGGAACATCATGGATCCTCACCAACATTTATGCACCCAACACCTTGAAAGCTAGAAACTCCTTCTGGAAAAAACTTCTAGAAATTAGGGACAACTTCAAGAATCTTAGCTAGCTGGTCATGGGAGAAATTAATACTCCTTTGAAAGAGGAGGAAAAATTTGGTGGAAGCCCCTCTCAGTTGGAAAGTAGGTTGGCCCTTATGGACTTTATAAATACACAGGCTCTCAATGATGTGGAGATACAGGGATGCAATTACACATGGACTAATAGGAGAACTGGTAATGAACTTATCCAAGTTCGCCTTGATAGGGCTCTTATTTCTGATGACTAGTACAGACATTACTTCTGCTCCTTGTCTACCCACATCTGGGTTGGGTCAGATCATTTTCCCATCACCTTCATTGCTGACCCAATTAATAGAAGAAGACATTTTCCTTTCAGATTTGAAAAAATGTGGACTCATCACCCTGATATCACTCATAATATTTAGAAATGGTGGAGTATCCAAGTTGAGGGAAATGCTATGTACAAAGTTGTAAAGAAACTCAAAAGGGTTAAGGACAATATAAGACTTTGGAATAAATCCAACTTTGGGAACATTTTTGAGGCAAAAGGTAAAGTCCAGGATGACCTTAAGAAAATATAGGTCCAAATTCAGAAGGATGGTTTTAGTACTGTGTCTATTGCTGAAGAAAATGAGACCCTTAAAAAATACCATGAAATCATTGCTAAAGAGGAAACTTTCTGGAAGCAGAGATCAAGATGCATTTGGCTAAAGGGAGAGATAAGGAATGAGGCCAAAAGGTACTTTTTGGAACTTCTGAGGAGGGATCATAGGTTGGACACTGATGCTCAATCTTCTTTTCTTCAAAATATTCCTTGTCTCATTGATGAGAAGATGAATGCCTCTCTTTCTTCAATTCCTTCGATCTTGGAAATCAAAAATGTTGTTTTTTCTTTTGATGGTAACAAATCCCCTGGTCCAGATGGCTTCCCCGTGTTCCTTTTCTAAGATTTCTGGGACATTGTCAGGAAAGATGTTTCCAATGGGGTCAAGGAATTTTTGGGGGTTAGAAGACTTTTGAAATAAATTAATGGCACTTTCATTGCACTTATTACCAAAACCCAAGGTGCTGACTCCATGGATAAGTTCAGACCAATCAGCTTATGCAATTATTTTTATAAGATTATCTCCAAGGTTCTTACCACCAGAATCCTGACTGTCCTTCCTTCTTTGATTAATCATCAGCAAAATGGTTTTGTCCCAAGAAGACAAATTCTCGACTCCATTATTACTATCCATGAGAATATTCATTCTCTTGTTAGGGCTAAGAAAAAGGGTCTCATCCTCAAGCTTGATCTCTCTAAGGCCTATGACTGGGTTGACTGGTCTTATCTTGTGAAGGTTCTTGTGGCTTATTGTTTTTTCACCAAATGTGTTGACCTCTTCAGTCAGCTTATTACCTCCGCCTCTTTTGTTATTCTTGTCAATGGTTCCCCTTCCCCTTTCTTCCAAGCACCTAGAGGACTAAGGCAATGGGATCCCATTTCCCCTATCCTCTTCATTATTATGGCTGAATGTTTTGGTAGGTCTATAGAAAACATGGTTATGCGAGGATCTTTTAAGGGACTTCAACCTTCTTCAGCTGATCTTATCTGCTCTCACCAATAGTTTATGGATGATACCATTGTCATGGGGGAATCAAGTATCTCAGAAGCTAGAACCCTGAAGGACACTCTTTGTAAGTTTGCCTCTGCATTTGGTCAGCTCATTAATTGGGTCAAAAGCAAAGTTTTCTTCATCAACACACCAGAGAGAAGACAACAAAGAATCAGCAATATCTTGGAATGTCAGATTGTTGATCTTCCTACCACTTATCTTGGCCTCCCCTTGGGCATTGCACCTCCTGATTCTTTTTGGAGCTCTCTAGTGGACAAATTTCATAAAAAACTAGCTGGTTGGAAAGGAGCCCATTTAAGTCAGGCTAGAAAGCTTCAACTTCTAAAAGCTTCTCTTCAAAGCATACCTATCTATGCCCTAAGCCTTTTCAGAATTCCAATTAAGTATGTTGATGCAATTGAGAAAATTCAAAGAAAATTTCTATGATCAGGGGTTGAGGATAAGAAAAGAATGTCTCTTGTTGCTTGGGATCAGGTATGCAGACCGAAAAGTAAAGGAGGTCTAGGCCTGAGAAGAATTCGGACCCTAAATGAAGCTCTCATGTCTAAACAGGTTTGGAGAATGTTCCACTCAGATAGTGAATGGTGTAAAATCTGGCAAAGTAAGTACTCTCTTTTGTCCTCCTCTCTTTCCTCTTTTATCAATTATGAAATAAGTATGAATGGGTCCTGCTCACTTTATTTTTCCCCGGTCTAAGTTTTCGGTGGGCCCAGTTGTTTTCGCTTTTATCTAGCAGCATAGGGCGCGAAGGACACTTGGCATCACGACGTTGCTCCCTCGGTTCATTTTTGGCATCCAGTTTTTAAAGCAGCACAATAGTGACAAATGGCAATGCATGTTGACTGTTTTCGGCAGGCCCACCCATTAGCGCAGTATGCGAGCGGTTTCTTGCATTCATGTTTTTTTCAGTAGTCCGTCCATAGTTAGCCGAATATTTTTAGTTCATGGTAGTATGAGAACTATTGCAAGCGAAAAATGGAATTTCATGGGTCGTTTTGTTGGGTGTGACCTCCGTAGCAACACGACATATTTTTTTTGTTCAAGGAGGTTATACCATTTTGGCGTTTTGGGCGAGTTGTTTTCAAGAGCGGGAGCTCTTTAAATGTTGTTTTTTCCCTTCTGCGAAGGGGTTCAGAACTTTGAAAACAAAGACAATTAAGTTTGCTAAGTAGGAGTCTTTATTTCCAACCTTTTAAAACTATTGTGGTTCTACTTGAGGAAGGTTATTCAAATTGTGCCTGCGGCCTTTATGATGCCTCTTTCAGTATGCTTTTGATGTTATTTTTTGTGCTGTTGCGTTAAAACTCCAATAACTTTGGGAATATATCCATCTAAGATTTTGCCGATTGAACTATGTCTCGTACTTTTTATCTGAATGCATGATGAATATTTCCTTATGTTGCAGATAATTTGATTGTAACTTCTAATTATGTTTTTGATTCGGACTTGTAGATTGTTGAATGAGCTTATAGAAGTTATATATTTTTTGATTTCTATATGCTCATTGTCTTTTGATGATCTGGCGTATCGCCTCAGTAGTTTAGTGTTACTACTTTAAGGGTGTTTACTTTCTTTCCCTTTTCTCAAAACCCAAGGAAGAGTCGGCTTCTCAATCTTAGAGGTCATTCAGTGTAACCTACGCAAATCGGTCCCCAACACTGAATTTCCCATAAGGTTATTTGTTTCCAAAGCAAAATTTAGAGTCAACAGTTCTTTTTTCTGGCACGCCCGGTGGGACCGAATTATTTTAAATACATCTCAGCTAGTTTATGAGTCATAGGCCTATCACCAGGAGTTAAATGGCCTTACACCCTCACCTTCTTTTTCCTCCATTGGTGACCGTCCATTCAGCCACAATTTCACCTTCTCAGGGCCTCCCCACAATCATACACACTGTGATGGCACAAGTTCCTCCCCGAAACTTTGTGACTTGGGACAATGGTAGCCCCCTCATTCCCCCAGTTCCACCCGTAGTTTGGGGAGCCATTCTGATAGCCGCACTTAAGGTCATTCCCAAGTTCATAGGAGAATGTCATAAAACCCCTGGGGAGCATCTGCAAGATGTGGCTACTGTCTAAACTGTCCATGGCATCACCGAGCAGAATGTAGCTTTGGGGTTGCTCGTAGCGTCTTTCAAAGGAAAATCTTTGGACTGGTTTAGATCTTTAGGCCCCAACACTATAGGGGATTGGGATCAGTTGGGGGATCATTTCTTTCAGAGATTCTCAAACAAAGCTGACAGATCATCCCTAATGCACTAGCTCATTACAATCAAGAGGGCTCCTAAAGAGGTATTAACTAATTTTAATCTGAGATTTCAACTAACCTGGCAAAGGATACTATTGTCTGCCCACCCTCCTATAGATATGGCTTTCGTATTCTATCTATAAGCTTTTAATTCTGACATATCAGTGATGATTCAATCCTTAGGAGGTAACACTCTTTCACGGGCATTTGATAACCTTATCGATGCTGGAAAGATAGCCCCTTGCCCTATAATGCCACTTTTCCCTGAAATATCTACACAAGTCATGGAGGAAGCCACTCCGAGCACCTCCGCTCCATAGTCTATGTATTCTTTCCCTACTCCCCAAACCACTTCTCTGGCTGCTAAAGTCAATGATATGAAAAATCTCTTGAGATCATTCTCCAATGAAATTGTCAACCTAAAAAGGGCCCAGGTTTCACCCACCAAGCCTCCTTTTTAGCAAAGCTTTCAAGAAAACCGACCTCCATACCAACATCTTAATCATCGGGCTGAGAAATCTCTTCCGTCGAATGGCCAAATAGTCCCAGTTCCCAATCCATTGCAGGCCATCCACCTGACCATTGGTAGAGAAGTGACCATAGGTCAAAATAATTTGGCGGATGACACCAACTCTTGGTGTTTCCCATGCAACAATGCTCATACTCTGAGGAATTACCCAAGGGGAAATTTGCAACAGAAGGTCGCAGAACAAAGAAACTCAGGCATGATGCCAGATGAATCTGCGTACATATCTCCGGGTATGGATAATGTGGCTTTTGTCGCTGAGATGCAAGGAATGTCACTACAACAAGAAGTGGAGATCTCCCCTGATCATGAGCTTTTTTCATGGATGGAGGATGAGGACACAATGCTGACCAATGATGCAGGTGCTCCAAAAGATGGAACCCCTATTGTGCATTCGGATTACAATCTTCGCTCTAAAAGGCGTTTGACCGGGGAGGATGCCAGCAATATGAGATTAGTGCCCGTAAACCGGCCCCCGGAGCCACCAGTCATCAGTTCCGCCTATCCCAGGAAAGAGATCATCCCTTATAAACTGAAAGAGCCAAAGGTCCTCACGCCTTCGACGCTAGATGTAGTGGAAGAGTTGAAGAAAGCTCCAACTCATGTCTCTCTATGGGACCTCCTCAGTATCCCAGAGCAGAAGAACAGGCTAAGAGAGGCATTGTCTCATGATCAAAAGGACGCAGGTGCGGTAGCTCTGCCACCCGTTCAGACTAATGGAGTGAGGCGCTACCCAGCACAAAACGCGCTCTCCTGCCATATTGACAAATGAGAGCTTGCCCTCTTCTGCCCAAGGAGAAGGTAAGCGTAAACCGAATCCTTTTTACCTTACCCTTATATTGGAGATAAAATTTTGCATAACTCCATGATGGATTCTGGGGCTAGTACCACAGTCATGCCTAAGAAAATTGCCGAAGTATTAAACATTAAGTATGACCCTTTAAGTAAAGGAGTAATGCAGCTCGATGGTAATAGGGTTCAGATAGTAGGTCTCATCAAAAGCCCGCCCTTGACATTATTTGCATGTCCAAGTATAAAAATATCTCAGGAAGTAGTGGTCATCTATATTCCTCCCGTCTTTGGGCTCTATCTGTCTCAAGACTTTACTGCTAAAATAGGAGGCTATATGTCCCTAGATTGGTCCCACCTTATCCTCCGTACCCAACATGGCACTAAGATGAAGATCCTTTCAGAACCCCTTCACGCTGATCACATAGTTGACCAGGCCTTGATTAATTTCGAGCCTACCCACACCTCTATATCGAATGATGAACGAAAGGTGGTAGATCTTTTAGAAGATGAAGAAGTAACAGGGGAAATTTCGCCCGAATAAGAAGCTTTCCTAAATGAGTTCATAGATTCAGACCCCTTCTCTAATTGCCATGCTACTGAGCTAGGTACCTATTGCATTTTTGAAGAAGATTAGAAGATCCCAAAACTCACCAGGGATCCGTTCTTCAAAGATCAGTTGTCTTCGGCTCTATGGACCTTACACTTCGATGGTGCCAAATGCAAAATGGGCTCTGGAGCTAGAGTTTGTCTCACCTCCCTGCGGGCGATCAAATCCGAAAGTCTTTTCGGTTGCAGTTTGCATGTTTGAATAATGAAGCAGAGTATGAAGGGCTAATTCAAGGTTTCAACATGGCAGAAAAGATGGGCATTAAAAAATTGAAGGTCCATGGCGATTCCAAGCTAGTAGTGCACCAAGTTCGAGGGATATCTAGTGCCAAGCATGTTCGCATGAGGTCTTACCATTCTGGAGTCTGGGATCTAATAGAAAGTTTTGATGCTTTCAATATCATAAGCATTCCTCAGAAACTAAATACCTCAGCGGACCACATGGCTACCATAGGAGCTCATTTTGATCTTGTTGTAGACTTCCTAACCAGCTCCCCAACAGTCAGTGTAGTGGTTCACCTGGCTATCCCTGAAAATTATACATATTGGCAGGTGTTTGAAAGTGATGAGCAGATCACTTTGTTTATCCAAATCTCGGGAGAGTTTGCAAACTAGCTACAACCTAAGATCAAAGAAGCTTATGGGAACCAACCAGGTTATTCAGTTAAAATCCAACAAGCTCCCTAATGGTGTGATTACCTTAGAAAATTTGTTTGACCATAAGGATGCTAAAAAGGATAAGCGGAAGCTCACAACAAATATTGGAGATTATGCTGAGATGTCAGTCGGAAGAAGAAGAATCCTCAAGGTGGGAAAAGGTGTTTCCTTCGAGGACAGAAAGAAGTTTGCTCGATACTATGATGAATATGAAGGTGTCATGGCTTGGTCTTATGACAATTTAAAGGGGTACGATCCTAACATCATCCAGCACACCATTGAACTTGCAAATGGAGCTAAGTCGATCTGGCAGAAGTAAAGACCAGCCAACCCCAAGATCGAATCCCTCATGGCTCAAGAGTTGAAGAAGCTGATCGAATCAAAAATTATTTACCCCATAAAGCACAATACATGGGTGTCCAATTTGGTCCCTGTTAGGAAGAAGAATGGAGATATCCAACTTTGTGTGGATTTTCAAAACTTGAATCGAGCATCTCTCAAGGATCATTATCCCTTGTCGTCGATGGAACAATTATTGAGCACCGTAGCTAGATCAGAAATGTTCTCAATGCTTGACGATTTCTCAGGATATAACCAGGTAAGTGTGAAAGCGAAGGACCAGCACAAGACAACTTTCACTACTAAGTGGGGAACATTTGCATACCAGAAGATGCCTTTCGGTTTGTCAAATGCTGGGGCCACTTTCCAAAGGGCCATGGATTTAGCTTTCAAAGAGCTAATTAACAAGATTATCCTAATATATTTAGATGACCTGACTATGTTTTCTAAACACCGGGAGGATCATTTTGATCACCTCGAGTTAGTCCTGCAAAAATGTCTTGAATTTGGGATCTCCTTGAACCCAAAGAAATGTATCTTCGGGGTTCCTCAGGGGAAACTACTTGGGAATATAGTTTCAAAGGAAGGTGTCTCTATTGATCCAGACCGGGTCAAGGCCATTAAGGATCTCCCCCTTCCAATTAACAAAAAGGGAGTCCAATCCTTTCTAGGAAAGGTCAATTTTGTTAGTCACTTCATCTCTGCCTTTGCTGGAATAATAAGACCCATCACTCTCATGCTAAAAAAAGATATACATTTCAGATGGACTGCTAAAGCTAAAAAGGCTTTTGACCAAATTAAACATGCCATCTGTTCAGCCCCAATATTAGCTAATCCAAACATGTCCAAGGATTTCATAATGTGTGTCTATTCCAGTCAGCATAGCATCGTTGTGGTATTAACTCAAAAGGACACACAAAAGGGAGGAGAGCACCCCATAGCTTTCCATTCAAAAACTCTTAAAGATTATGAGCTCTGCTACAACTTTGTGGAGAAACAAGCCTTAGCCACCGTAAAAGGACTAAAGAAATTCAGGCATTTCATTTCCTGTAATAAGATCACGGTGTATGTAGCTCATCCCGCAGTAAGGGAGTACATTGTGGAGGGTGACATCACTTAAAAAAGAGAAAATTGGATCACTAAGATTCTAGAATATGATGTCGATATCAAGCCTACAAAGCTGGTCCGCAGAAGAGGCCTATGCGAGTATATAGTGCAGGACAGTGAACCTCGGGGAGATAGAGCTACCGCAGAGGAAGCGGTTATGTTTATGCCTGAGGTCCCCAGTGATAGTTGGATTGACAAAAGGAAACATTTCATGAAGACTGGGATTTTTCTTGTAAATCTCCCCTCGGCTAAGAGGAGGTTCTACCGACTCCAAAATAGTGGTTTCCACTTAATAGATGGAATTCTTTTCAAAAGGAATTTCGATGGAGTTCTACTCTATTGTGTGGACCAGAGCCAGGTTGGTAAAATCCTACATGAGTTTCACTACGGCTCCTCAGGAGGCCACTTCTCCACGCCCACGACCGCTATAAAAATTACCCGAGCTGGATATTTTTGGCCATCCATGTTCAAAGATGCACACATTCTGGTAAGAGGATGTAAAGAGTGTCAATATTATATGGGAAGAGGTAAGAAAACGGCCATGCCACTTAGGCCTGTGTCAGTGGAAGAGCCTTTCGCTCAATGGGGCCTTGATTTTGTCAGGATGATCAACCCTCCAAGTTCAATTGGACACAAATGGATCCTGATTGCCACTGATTATTTCACCTGATGGTCTGAAGTCATCCCTCTGCGGAATTCATCTGAAAGAAAAGTGTTGGCTTCCTAGAAGATCTAACTTTTCGGTACGGTCCCCCAAAAACCGTTATATCAGATAATGCGCGCGCATTCACAGGCTTGTGAATCACATAGTTTTCTCTCAATGGAGGTATTTATCTCAAGACCTCTTCCAATTACTACCCTCAAGGGAATGGTCTTGCCGAATCTACTAATAAGAACCTGATCCAACTTATCAAAAGGATAGGTTCTGAATATAAGAGGGAGTGGCACCACCACCTAAGAAATGCACTATGGGCAGACCGCATAACGCCCAAACAGATTCTAAAAAACTCCTCGTACAAGCTGGTATATGGGAAATATGCACTTTTACCCTTGTCACTAGAAATCTCGGCGTTGCAATTGCTAAAATCCATGGATATCACCGAAAATGGTCCAATGGCCGTAAGGTTGGCGGAGATTATGGAGCTAGAGGAAGTGAGAGAAGCAGCTTTCACAGCTCTCCAAGACAAACAGGAAGTTGTTAAAAGGTGGTTTGACAGTAAAAAGAGTTCTGATGTGATTTTCTTCCTCGGAGACCTTGTTTTGAAGTACAACAAGAGAATGGCGAAACCTGGTCAGCACGCCAAGTTCGACTGCCTATGGGAGGGTCCTTTCCACATCATAGGTCACAAAGGTTTCAATGCTTTCGAGTTAGAAGATATGAATGGAGATCCCCTCTCTATCCCGGTTAATGGTTTCCACCTCAAACCTTTTCATTAAGGGTCCCCTTCCCTTTTCAAGTAAATAATGTATATTGTGTGCATGATGTATATAGTGCTTATTTATTTTAATTATTTCCAGCTAGGCAAGCATGAAAAGGAGAAGTGAACAAAAGAGAGAGGTCAGATGGAAGAGAAAAGTAAAATCGTTTATATTAAGAGTTTTTAATATTCTTGTTACAAAATATGTGGGCCCTTGGCCTCTCTTTTTGTTTACATCTAGCAATTCAAGCACAGGTCATTTTTTTTGCCACTCCTTTTAGTGGCTCTCTTCGGTGTCTCCCTCATCGATGTCGGAGTCTTCTTCTTCCCCTAGCCATTCTGAATCAGAAGAGCTCTTAGGCTCCCCGGGCATGAAGATGACCACTTGTTCTGGCTGCTGATCCAGGGTTAAGATTCTCGAAAAAATGTAATCTTTGAACCCAGTGAACCAGTATGTGCCTTCCAAAATTGGGACTATCATATGAACACGCAGAAGGAATTCTGTAGCGAGCTCGGCACGGTACTGATGGGAAGATAGAGTCATGGTCTTCAAACCACCGATAAGTGGATGCCACACCACTTCTTCATTTTGTGTGATGAACCGCTCCAAGTCGAACGTCGTAGGGAGCCCTAGGAAGGGTACGTGGTATGCGACTACATCATCGAGCCCACCCAGGTAATCTGAGGGAAAAAGTGCCTGAGTCAGCTGCATCGTTAGCAACTTGGACTGGCCGCAATCCAACAAAGAGGCTACAAAGCACGAGCAAATGTCTGTATTTACCCTATATTGATCTAGGTTGCCAACGAAATCCTCTCCAAGTATCCATTTGATTGCGGCTATTATTAAGGGGTTCTTCCTATGCGTCATCCCTTGTAGCCTCCGGTCTGATATGTTTCCCAAGAAAGTGACCTGTGCCTTTTTGCTGACAAGCCGAACAAGAGTATCCATTTCTTCAAAAGCTCCATCGTTAGAGCTCGCATTGTGGTAAAAGAATATCTGAAAAGACATATTTATAGCAAAAATCCTGACATATAGATGACTGACAACCAAGGCTTATGCATTCCTGATTCTAATGTCTTTGTCAAGTCTCCATTAATTCACGTCATGCGAATAGGATTACTTTAAAAATACCGGTGTCTTGTCAGTCACCTCGAGGAGAGAAATGGATGGAAGCAAGGAGCCATACGTACATTCAGTTACGTTGCACTTTAAATGTTAAGCTCCGCCAACTTGTTTCGACCCGCGCAGCCATTATTTCTGACTGATCCCCTCGATCAAATAAAGTTGCCTGAGAAACGTTTCCCGAGAAATGTCAAGGTAACCAAAGTGTTTTCTAGGAAAGCGGGAATGACGGCGCCCTTCATTCGTGGGGATTGATCGCAACAACAATTTGAGTTGGCACGCGTGTAAACAAATCCTTTCTTTTAAGCACTAGGTTTTTGCGAAAATCAAGGCATGTTATGCCTTTAAATCTCAAAAGTTCTCTCTGTCATCAGCCTGTTTTTTCTGTCTTTGAAGAATGAAGCAAGAGGAAGACGAGCAGGGTTCCATCTCCCATCTTTATTTTTCCAGCGAAAGGAAAAGGAGGATTGTCTGCATATATGGATTCTGAGGCTGCGTCCGCAAGTGTTGTTCCCAAAGGTTTCTGGGTTAATATTTTTGAAGAGTTATCTTATTCCTCCCATGCTATCCCTCCAAGGAAGAAGTACCCAAAGACGAAGGCCAAGGCTAAAACGACAACCTGGAACGCATCTGTTGTTCTGGATTCTTTAGAAAATATCCACGAGCCCGAGGTCCAAAGGCAGACAAAAAACCTTAGAGAGACTGCTTGCTCGAGGATGCTACATCACATAAATGATCCTCATTCTGTAGCAGTGCGTTTCTGGAAAAGTGGCACTCCTCAATCTTTGGTTCCCACAGTTCCATACAACCCTGAGCTCGTGCTTCATGCTCTGTTAGCAGCTCTCACTTGAAATTGACCATATCTCCAGAAGCTATTAGGGAAATGCTATGCTTCCCAATCTTTAAAAATACAGAGGTCTTTTCAGAAAAATCCATGGAGGAGTTTTGGAGTACCAAGAGAGACGCTTTGTCTTTTTGTCAAAGTGCCCTCAATCGGAGCCTGTCGGCTGGACTTCCAAAGTTCCCTTTGTCCTACAGCAACCTAAAGCAAGATGACCTCAAGGATATCTCGTCTACCTTGGCATGGCTGTGTGGTCATGACAATGACCGAGATATCACAGTTTCCATGATGGGTTTTCTTTTCAAATGTAGGAAGCAAAGAGAGCCTTTCCACTTCGACTTCTCTGTGACTATCGCTAAGGCCATCGTTAAGCAGTTATCTGAGTTCCAACAGTTGTGGCACTTCAGATTTTCTTCAGTATTGGTACACCTGCTTTTGCATCAAAATGAAGCTTTCTTCGCATAATTCAGGCGCTTGGCTACTTATGATGAGTTGGGAAATGTAATGTCGGTGTCTTGCTGGACACCTCTGTTGCTGACCTCTTATGATACCTACCTATTTTCAGATTTGTTCATAGCTCTCGTGCTCAAAGACTTTGGAGTGATTCTCAACGAACCTTTAGCTCGTTTCTCCCAAATTTAGATGAACTGGATGTAGAATGAACGCCCTCCTTGCGACTAGTTCGTGGGCCCTGATTTTTCTTTCATCCGCGTGCATGGGTTCTTCGAGGAACCTTTCCGACTACCCACTTACGTAACTGATCAAACCCTGGCTTTGGAAATGGCAAGGCAGTTGGCAAGAATTGAGCAAGCAATTGGCGCTGGAAAGCATGATACCTCCATCACTAAAGATAACAAGGCCATTGGCCCAATTACTCTAGTAAGAAGAAAAGTAGCTGAGGAAACCCTGATGGCTTCTTAAGCAAAAGGAAAAATGTCGTGAGGCATGAACCTCGAAACTTATGGATTGAGCGCACAAATCCCCGAGTTGATGACCCTAGCAAATATGTGGGCCTTGATGATTTTCCTGTTATGGAATGCCCTTCATGGTTAAATTTTTATTCTCCAATACAAAGGTTTAACCCCGCGAAGCCTATTCCTCGAGCGTTGTTGGAAAACATGAAGAGTTTATCCTGGTCCAGAAAGAAAAGGGAAGATTTTTGGGTTTATCGTCAAGAGGTAAATCAGCTTAGAGCCAGCCTCGGGAATGTATCCCTGGATAAGCATTTTGAACAAGAATGGGGTAAGGTAAATAAATCTGACGATGAGACAGGTGACAATTCCTCATGCAGAGACTTGTCTCCCGAGGTAGCCGCCCAGCAAGAGTTTGGGATTATAAATATCGAAGGGAAGGAGCCAGAGCCACAAATTCTTCCTCCTTTAGATAGCGCAACTCACAGGCCTCGTTCGCAGGCTAGTAAGAGGCGGTCCGAGAAGCAATCCTTTGAGGGTCCTCCAAAGAAGAAGCCATATCCGAGCATGCTAGGAGGGATCCCACCTAATACATTGGCAGCAACATCTTTAGATCTTCAGCCACCGCATCCTTCTGCTGCTCAAGTACGTCCTCTTTTCCCTTTTTCTCAGGCTCTGGATGTTCTTTCGATTGCCCCCATGACTATGATGCAAACCTCAGTCCCTACCACTCTCATTTTAGCCCTGACAGTTATGCCAGTTAATCTCCAAGATGTGCTCATACAGGCTTTTGTCCTGTTCCCGGACGTGGCTCCCATATCCGCAGCTTTTCAATCTCCTGCATCAAAAGCAGTCCCTATATCGCGTAGGCTAGGTTTTGAAGAGTCATCTCCCCATGCTATGGGTGCAGCGTCTTCCATCCCTTTCCCATTAGTAGGTTCCCCTTTTGTCCCATTATTTTCCCGTTGGCTATAACCCATCCCATCCAACCTGCTTTCGCTGCCCCTTTTTCGCATTTCCCTTTTGCAGTCCTTCCCAGTGCAGTTTTTGCTAGTCAAGCCATCGATCATCCAGATGAGTTCTAGCAGCAGGTTGTTTATGATAGAACCGCCAGTTTGAGTAAGACCAGCAAGCGTAAGGAGAAGGAAGGTTCTTGTCATGCCCGACCTCATTTACAAACACATTTCAATGAGAAAAGGGATTGCCTCTACTCTACAAATCTAGTTCCCAAGGTTGACAAGTCGGAATCTCAGATGAGACCTGATGATTATGCGCTGCAGGCCATCAACGTTAGTCTCCAAAGCGCCACAACGTCTGACAAGGTCGGAATGATGGAGGAGACTTCCAAAGCGGTATCCACAGACTTTATTAAGAAAAGTCGTCGTTTGGAAAATCTCCAAGCAGAGAATGTTAGTCTTCGTGATTCCCTTACCCAGCAAAGGAAGGAAAATAAGGCTCGGGGCTTAGAGATCAATAGTCTGCAAGGTCTGCTAACTCAGGCTAATTCAGAGAAAGGGAAGTTACAGTCGGCTCTTAACAATGTAAGTTCTCAGCTAAAAGGTCAAGAAGCGACAAGAAATGTGGCTCTAAAGGAATTACAAGAGGACACAAAAATACAACGGTTAAAGGCTACCTCTAGGGACGTCACCCAGGTTTGGATGCAGTTGTGCGAAGAAATCCTTCTCAAAGAGGATTATGCCTGTCAACTAAGTGAAGCCCAAGTATCAGGGTCGGAGGTAAAGATGAATTTCGAGGCAGAGCTGAAAGAGAGAGAGACTAGCCTTAGACAATCCGGTGAGTGCATCTCAGATTTGGAGACTCTTCTACGACAAGAGCAGGATCGTAAATTGCAGTTGCAGCAGGCCGTCAGGATTGGGGAGGAAAAGATCCTGGCCTTGGAGAATCAAGTGGCCATTGAACAAAGAAAATGCAATCAACTCTAGCAAGAGATGATGGTGAAAGATAATGAAATATCTCAATTGCTGAGCTTTCCACCTCCGCAGCAGATTACTCTAGATTTCTCTATCATGCTGACAGAACTGTATGTTTCTCATTGGGAAAAGGTAAAATAGTATTGCCCATCCCTACAGCCAGTGTTAAGATTTCTTAGTGATGCACAATCCCTCTGTGCTGAAGCTAACGCCTTTATTAACAGTTATATGCTTGTCATCAGGCCTAAGTTCCCAATAGCCCAAAATATTATTCAGTTGCTATATTCTGCTCAAGATGAGGAACTTAGGGAGAAAGGGATTGTGGACCGCTGACAATTGATCAAAAAAATAATGTTTTCATAAACTAGCACAGGACAATCATGCAAGTTTCAACTGCCTTGGCACCTTTGCAATTTTTAGTTCCAGACATCAGACGGCGTTTAGAGAAGTTCATTTCTTTAGGCTTACCTTCTCCTTTCCCTAGATGATTTTGTGCTAGGGATTGACCAAGTATTGCAGCAGGTCAAAAATTTGCAACAGGATAGAGCTTTCCTGCTATAGCTGGGGAATCCCATTTCGGTGAATAAGGTGGAGTGTCTTTTGCATCCTCTAGCCCAACTCTCTGCTCTCTTGAAACAAGTCCAAGATGAGCCTATACCTCTGCCCTTTGATGAATTAATTTGCCTGGATCAATATTTTCAAGATTTAGAGGTGCAAGCTATGCTCTCTGAGGACGAATGGTTGCCTTTGCAACAAGCTTTCGATCTGTTCTGCCTGAGTTTTGGTCTATGAAACCAGTAATTTTGGGTTCTCCTATTCCGCAGGCAGAATTTCCCCTATTAGTCGCCAGGAAATGTTCACTTTATTTTTCCCCGGTCTAAGTTTTCGGCGGGCCCGGTTGTTTTTGCTTTTATCCAGCAGCGTGGGGCACGAAGGACACTTGGCATCACGACGTTGCTCCCTCGGTTCATTTTTGGCATCCATTTTTTAAAGCAGCGCAATGGTGACAAATGACAATGCATGCTGATTGTTTTTGGCGGGCCCACCCATTAGCGCAGTATGCGAGCGGTTTCTCACATTCGTGTCTTTTTTAGCAGCCCATCCACGGTTAGCCAAATCTTTTCAGTTCATGGTAGTATGCGGACTATTGCGGGCGAAAAATGGAATTTCAGGGGTCGTTTTGTTGTGTGTGACCTCCGTAGCGACATGACATGTTTTTTCTGTTCAAGAAGGTTATACGATTTTGGCGTTTTGGGGGAGTTGTTTTCAGGAGCAGGAGCTCTTTAAATGTTGTTTTTTGCCTTTTGCAAAGGGGTTCAGAACTTTGAAAAGAAAGACAAATAAGTTTGCTAAGTAGGAGTCTTTATTTCCAGCCTTTTAAAACTATTGTGGTTCTACTTGAGGAAGGTTATTCAAATTGTGCCTACGGCCTTTATGATGCCTCTTTCAGTATGCTTTTGATGGTATTTTATGTGCTGTTGTGTTAAAACTCTAATAACTTTGGAAATATATCCATCTAAGATTTTGCCGATTGAACTATGTCTCGTACTTATTATCTAGTAAATGCATGATGAATATTTCCTAATGTTGCAGATAAATTTGATTGTAACTTTTGATTATGTTCTTGATCCGGACTTGTAGATTGTTGAATGAGCTTATAGAAGTTATATGTTTTTTGATTTTTGTATGTTCATTGTCTTTTAATGATCTGGCGTATTGCCTCAGTAGTTTAGTGTTACTACTTTAAGGGTGTTTTCTTTCTTTCCCTTTTCTCAAAACCCAAGGAAGAGTCGGCTTCTCAATCCCGGAGGTCATTCAGTGTAACCTACGCAAATCGGTCCCTAGCACTGAATTTCCTATAAGGTTGTTTGTTTCCAAAGTAAAATTTAGAGTCAACAGGTCCCATATCTGGAATCATGCCTTTAAGTGCAGAGATAGCATTGCCAAAGGGGTTATTTGGAAAGTAGGCAATGGTAGGAAAGTTAAATTCTGGAAGACCCCTAGCTTTTTGATAAAACCTTTGACTGATATCCCAGAATGGGCCCCTTATGCCTCCTCCTATATTAGAACATTTGGTCCTTTAGTTGAAGGGTATTGGATAGGTAATAAATGGCAAAACATTGAAAGTATACACCCAAGCCTTATTAAGCTTACAAACCATTTGTCTTTGGCCTGGTTGAATAAAGAGGAAGACTCCCTCATTTGGAAATATGAACCCAAAGGTACTATTACTATCTCTTCAATGTATGGTGTTCTCTCCCCCGCCCCTTCTGAAAATCCTTTCTAGTCTAAAGCTTGAATAAAAGGTATGACCCCCAAAATCAACTTTTTCTATTGGACTATTCTTCAAAATAAAATCTTGATCTTAGATAACCTCAAGGGTAGAGGATTTGCCTTTCCTAATAGATGTGCTCTGTGTCTTAAGGAGGAAGAGTCTGTGGACCATCTGGCCATCCACTATTCCTATTCTGCTTCAATCTGGGAAAGATTTCTTAAGTGTTTTTGCATTGATTGGGTATTTCCTAACACTATCAGTGAGTTGTTCTACTCCTGGAATTACCATTGGTATAACTCATTTTTGAGATCTCTGTGGTAGCTATCACTCCCTCACATTGTGTGGGGATTATGGAAAGAAAGAAACAATCTTATTTTTAGGGACACTTCTCTTACTCAGGATATTGTGTTCCAGAAAATACAATGGGCGATTGTGGAGAACATTGGGATCATTGGGGGTCCCTGCTTTTCGACCAACTCATTGGAATCTCACATTTTAAGTTCCTGGAGTTTGAATAATGCTACCAATTCTGACCCCAAGAAAAATAAAAGATTAGAAGCAAGATGGCAAACTCCCCCTCATGGTTGGTCCAAAGTCAATTTTGATGGTGCTGCAAAAGGTAATCCGGGCCCTGCAGGATGTGGAGCTATTCTTAGAGATGCTAAAGGTATATGTAAGGAAATGATTGTTGTTCCAATAGGAAGCCAAACAAATCACAAGGCAGAAGCAATGACAACACTCCAAGGTATTCTCCTCGCAAAAAGATGGAATTGCCCTTACATATGGATTGAAGGGGACTCTAACAACATCATCAAATGCCTCAAGGGGACCTCTAAGCTCTCATGGTCTATCAATAACATTATAAAGGCCGCTAGATACCTCATTAACACTTTTGAGAAAAGTTACATATCTCATATCTACCGTGAAGCTAATGGTTCTGTTGACTGGGCAGCCAATGTGACAATCAATCAAGATGAAATGATTACTTGGAAGGAAGAACAAGGCCTCCTAGAGGATGTCAGATTAATCATTTTTAAGGACCGATATAATAGTACCCCAAGATCATAAATGGACAAAATAATAATGAAACGGATTAAAAAGAGTGCTTCGAACAATTATAATAATGTCAGCACCATTTATTATAACACTCAATCAATCACTTCCCTCACTTTCTGGGTAAATTTGGTAGCTCCGAGAAACTCTCTGTCTAAAGCTCTCTGCAAGTTTCGACATTCAACTCTGAATAGCGAAAATATGGGAGAAAATAGACGCCGCTACGAACCTAGCAATTGTAAGGAGTGGAAGCAAAAGGAGGCGGTCTGGAACATTCTACAGAAGGGCGGGTTTTCAAAATTTATGGAGAGGCTCCATGGACGGGACGCCACAGTCACTAATTTATTTTGTAAAAACTGAAGAAAGGGCACTTTGAAGATGGGAGACTAGTCTGTCGTCATAGATGAAGACCTCATTGCTTAGGCCACGGGTCTCCGAAGGGAAGGAAGCAACTACTACAGAGACATAAAAGTGAGCAAGGAGGCCATTGAAAGATATTTTGAAACTAAAAAGGAGAAAAAATGCCTGGTGAAGCTAAGTAAAACTTACTATCCTCCTAGGGCTTTTGTTAAGCCACGGAGGGAGGTCCTTTTTGTTATAATGCGCTATATTAATTTGGATGGTAGATTCACTAAAGTGTGTGGCTACCATTTTGTTTTGCTGAATCATTTTAGGCATAACGAGAAAGTTAACATTCCATATTTTTTGTTATGTTCTATGAATGCCACCATTAAGGCCCATAAAGAGAACCCTAAGGGTGACACTGTCATGCATCAAGGCTTAATGGTTCTAATTTATGACCACCTCAAGGCTAACCAAATATCCCGTCCTCAGCCCTCTATTTTTGAGTCTGAGGAGGAAGGATCAAACTCTGTTTTTTCTTTGGATGAGGGTTCTGACAGTGATTCAACGAGCAAGTCTGAGGAGAGTATGGATGACTCAGAAGCTGAAGTAGGTAAAAAGAGGAAAAATTTGAAAACCAGACCTTCCTCCTCGAAGGGCAAGAAATCTAAAGGCAAAATTCTCCAGGTTAGCTCCTCCTCCTTGGAGGACGTCTCTTAAGATTCTGAGAAGGAGAAACCCTAGGGTTCACTGAAAAAGAAAACTAAAGTCCACATTTAGACCAAAAACAAACAAAAGAGAAAGAAAGAGAATGTGAAGGAGCTGGATGAACAAAAGCAAAAAAAGATTTCGGAAGCTGACCAGAACTTGGAGGAGGTGACCGCTGGGGAAGTACATAGGGCTGAAGATAAAGTCACTGTTGGTGACACCCCAAATAAGGAACAAGACAACTCCGGTAAGATAGATCCCTCCTCAAACCCTCCCCTTGAGGTTATGAAAGGTTTTATGGACACCATGGAATGGTTAATCACCAGTTACAAGAAAGTTGTGGAGGACAACAAGAAGCTCAGTCACAGAATCTAGAATCTAGAAACTATCAGTGCTGGCAAAGGGAAGACTATGGCAGATTATATGGAGGATTTGACCAAAACTATTGCTAAAGCTTAAAATATAAGAGACTCCTTCAACCCCAGATTTGAGCAAATCGAGAAAGACCTGATTGAGAGGAAAGCAAATGCTAATGCTATGGATCAAACAATGGTGGAAACTATCAGTAAAGTCAGCAAAATTGAGGAATGTCTCAAAAGTATCGCAGAGCAAAGCTTAAACATTTTGAAGGTCTCTATTGGCAATACCAAAACCCTCATCAGCAAATTGGATGAGAAGGACACCCTGGAAATTGACCCTGACACTAAAGGCACAAGAGATGTTCAAGGACCCAGAACAAGAACCAGAGGTTAAAAGAAGGAGAAGAAGTCAAATAAGGACCTAGATGAACTCAAAGTTGTTGTGGCCAACTACGACCAGCTCGTGATTAAGGCGGAGGACCTCCTGAAGACTCTATAACTGTGCAGTGTTTCCTGGTTTCTGTTGTTTTGTTGTTTCTATCTTTTGTTGTCCTTTCTATTTACTAGCTTTATTGTCAGTTGTTTTGTAATCCGTTTTTATATGGTTTGGATACTCTATGATGATCTTTTTTAATCTCCTTTGTTAAAGGTTTCAGGTCTTGAAAACCTATTTTTCTTATTAATCAGAACATTATGTGCTCCCTCTTTATTGACATCCATGGAGGAAAGTTATTGTTGATAACAAAAACAGGCCACACCGAGTAAACGGATCTCAGCTCTCCAAATGGATTGACACCGTCCGCTACCAATGAAAGCCTGAGATTACGAGGTTCTTCTTTAAAGTGTGGCCACTTTTCCTCTATGTTCATAAATGTTGAACC
Source organism: Cryptomeria japonica (assembly GCF_030272615.1). NCBI lineage: Eukaryota > Viridiplantae > Streptophyta > Pinopsida > Cupressales > Cupressaceae > Cryptomeria > Cryptomeria japonica. Next base: position 446,018,701 of record NC_081411.1, on the reverse strand, counting down.
ATCCGCAGGCATTTGAATAATGTCATCTCGATTTCTATTGCATGCATGGTAATCCATAAATTGTGCCAAGCTAGTGCACTTGAATAATCGTTGCATACGTGGAATAATGGGAATATAACAAAGAACCTTGCGAGGCACCTTTTTTGTTATTTGATCTGTTCGATATCTACTGATATGACATTCAGGGCATTCGGTTCGAAATCCATGTTGTTTTTGATATATAATATCATCATTGGTACAAGCATGTATTGCTTGATACTCCATTCCAATATCTTTCATAATGACAGATAATTCTTGGTATGAGCGAGGTAGAATATTTGATGGTGGTAACAAAAACTCACCTATCAATCTACAACAAAAAAATATAATTTGTTAATATAAAGAATATTAATGGTACATGATTCACCATTTATTAACTATAATGACATATATGACATACCTTAACATACGTGATATTTTTATGTTGGATAAACCATTCATAACCTTCAAGTTCACCAACAACAATACAGCGGAGAGAAGAGTTGTTTGGGAGCCTTCATAAAGGGTCTCATATGCCTTCTCAAGTAGAGGTAAATCATGAACAACATCAAGGTCGTCTTGATCGTCATGATCAGCTGCACCAATACTAAATGGGTGCAAGTGAATGATATTACATATACTTTTGGGATGAACACCATTGAGGGTCATAGACCCAAGTTAGTCTAAAAGGAAAGTAACTATCCATTCCCATGCTCATGCATACTTACATGACTAATGTTGCCCTTGTGTATCCTAAACATTGGAGAGACCTTATTTGACTTGCCTAATCAATGTGGTTGTTGTCCTAATATGAAATACTGAGTTCTACCCTTGCCTCTGCATCAAAATTTTCACATCATGTTTCTTCACCAAAACACATTATTCCTAATCTTCCTCAATACCCTCAATGGAGGGGCATGTATAATGGTTTCAACATACAAAGTCAATGATCATACACTCCATTCTTCTAGACACCCTTGGATACATTACTTGGCTTCTAGGCTTGGGAAAACTAATATGAATTGAGCCAACACAATGAGGATGGGGTCAAGTATCATGGCAACTGATCATAATTTGTGAAGACAGGGTTCACTCCTAAGTGTTGGCTCTCAACAATGCCACACTTCCAAAATTGTCAGTCTCAAGACTTCTCCTATTGGGTCAACAATCATTGATGGCCACAAGAACAAATCAATGTATGTAGGCTTCAAACTCCTTACTCTAGGCTTGGAGGACCCTACACAAGGTCTATGAATTTTACCATTATAATTATTTTTTAATGGATGAGGATCTATATTATCATTTTCCTCTAGTGGAAGGACCTTTGCAATGGCATGTGAACCTATATCGATGATTTGCTTTACTTCTCTCTACTCAAATGGATCTACAAGTAATGATGTAAAAATATGTGTCCAACTCTTGCGACTATGCTAAGCCAACCTTCTAGAGCAAGTTAGAATTATGCATGGGCTATTTTTAGTCCTGCACTACTTGCATGTGTCCTTTTGGGTCTTCTTATCAATATTCTTTTATGATTGTTTCTATGACAAGACATCCTTACTCTATGGCTTGACTACAAACCCATTGTTGTTGTCTCCCTTTGCCTTGGCACCCACAAAAGGGCCTTTCTTACCTTTGGGGTTGAGTTTATCTTCAACCAATATTTTGACATTTAAAAATGTCATTTTCATCTAGATGTACTGATGATGGATGCTAGACATTACAATTTGTAAAGAACCAATGCTTCTTAGAGTTCTTGATGCCAAGTTTTGAACACAATGTGTGTTAACTATTGACGTAGTCAAATACAAATTTTCTCTCACAATTGCCACAAAATTTACTTTTCTTCATTTGTATCTTTTGGAAAAATCTTCCTTGATGACCTCCATGAAACCACCCAAACTAAAATTCACCCCCATCACTAAATCAAGTGGAGTTCCTTCAACTCCTCCTTGGCTAGCAAGCTAGCAATCCAACATTGTTGAACTGGAATTCTAATTTAAGTAGGGTGGACATAATTTTCTCTAATCTAAGAAATTACAAAGAAATACATCTCCAATTTAGAAATATAATCATCAACAACATCTACATCAATTTTCCCGTCAAAATTAGGGATGTCACAACTTACCTAGGCTCTGAAGGGAGTCCAATTGCCAAATGACCTTTCCAATGGGGCCCACTACTTATTTTGGTTACTTCGGAGCATCAGCACAAATCGATTCATCATCCTTGATCTTTGTTTTCCTCAAGCCACCTAGATCAACAACTTGAAGGAATTCGAGGAGTTAGTAGCTAGTTCTTCAATATCATTGAATCTCGTCTTTAATTCAAATATCCAATATCTGACTGCATTTGATGGTACATGCAAGAGCAACTAGGTTGTGATAGCACTTATCTAAATTAGGCTAGTAATTTGGGGAACAATACACTAGTTGAGAAATTTATTGTACCAAAAGTAAAAATTGAACAAAACAAAACACAAAATTGATAATTACAATATAACTGAACAAAATGATCTTTATTTTAATCAAGTGTGTTTACAAAATGGGTAAACTTTGTAGTAGAGATGAATGCCTTCTATTATTGTTACATGATTCAAATTCAGCCACTATATAGCTTTCAAAAAAGGAAAACTTACTAAAAGTAGTATATTAGGGATCTTGGTGGAACCAAAGAATCATCACACCTAGTACTAACTAGTGTCCTTGGAAGTTGAAATGAGCATTCAAATAAGGACAAACCTAATGGAAAACTGAAAAATGTTTGTTGGAAAATTATTTATTTGGCACCCCTATTTGTCAAGGCCATAACTCCTATCTATAACTGCCATTAAGATGACTTGAGATGTTTTCTACATTGCAACACCATTTCCACTTTAAGCTATCTTGACACAAGATGGATCTATTGCTGTCTCATGCCATCTCCTAAAAGAAGGCCTCCCATCCCAACTGTCCTGGAAATGTGTCCCATCATCCCTTGCTGTGCCCATCCCAGAAACTCATGGAACATAGATAAAGAAAGATTTGTATGAATATGCTTTGTAAATTATCCCACTAGCTATATAGAATAAAAGTGTTTATCCCACATGCAGGGAAGTGGTGATTGTACAGGGTCATTATATATTATAGTGCTTAGGTGAAGGAGGACATATGAAAGAGTATTGTATTATGGGATCTTGATATGAAGATATAATCTGGAGTGGATTTTTATAGAAGAGGCATTGTACAGTGTTTCCCTACCTTAAGGGCTTACTCCATTTCTGAGTATGTTAGTTATTAGGGCATTTTGGCTCAAAACATCTTTTGTGTTATCTGATATCTATTGTATTCAGTATATTATTTTGCATATTTTGCCCCACAACAGTTATTATGTTTATTTTGAACAATGGCAAGTGTACATAAAACAGCAACATGTGGTTCAATGCCACTGCTGATAATCAAAACCTACATTTCGCTGATCTTGTTTATTCAACAATTCTGATATTTCATTTGCCCTTGACCATATATTAATTTATTTCATCTGAAGGTATACCATATGAAAGACAAATACTCATTGTTTGCAATGTACACACCACTTCGAGTTCCAATTCTCTATGGAACTCCACAAAACTCAGAAAAATAAGACTTTGATAGATTCTCATTCAACAAAATGGGCTGTATATAAGATCATTAGACTTCAGGAGGCAACATAAAAGTTATTGGAAAATGCGTTTTAACAGCAATAGATGTAAGTGATAATATCAGGAGATCAACCATCTTGTGTCAATTTAGCTACTAGCTCAAGAGCTTCATGTACTCTTCCCTCTTTGCAGAGACCATTGATTAGGATTTTATATGTAACAATGTCTGGAGAAATATCAACATGCTTCAGTTTACCTAATAATCTGAGAGCAATATCCAATCTATTCAACTTGCAAAGGCCATCAGTTAGGGTACTGTATATTAGAATATCTGGAGAGCAACCATCTTGTATAATTTTATTTGCTAATCCAAGAGCTTCATTTACTTCACCCACCGTCCAAAGACAATCAACTAAGGTAGTGTTCGTAACCGTGTCCCAAGAACAACCACTGTGTATTGTTTTAGCTGCTAATCCAAGAGATTCATGTACTCTACCCTCCTTGCAGAGACCATTAATCAGGATACTGTATGCAATAATAGCTGGAGCAGTCAGCATCCCTCATTTTAGCTACCATACTGAGGGCTAAATCCACTGACCCTGGCTTGCAGAGACCATGTATTGGGATACTGTACGTAATAATATCAGGTATGTAACCATCTTGCATCATTTTATCTTCCAAGTCATTAGCTTAATCTACTTTACCTACCTTGCACAGACCAATGATTAGGGTATTGTATGTCGTAATATCTGGATAAAAACCACCTTGTATCATTTTTGCTAATAATCCAAATGCTTCATGTACCCCATTATCCTTGCAGAGATGCTGAGTAGTATATTATATGTAATAATATCTGGACCAGAGTGAGCATGCCTCATTTGAGCTACCAATTTGAGAGCTGAATCAGCTCTGCTTACCTTGGCAAGTCCATTTATTTGGGTACCGTATGTAATATAATTTGGATGACAACCATCTTGATTCATTTTATCACACTAAATCAAGAATTTTGTTTATTTTACCTGCCTCGCAGAGACCATCAATTAGGGTATCATAGGTAACATTATCTGGTGAACAACCATTTAGTATCATTTCATTTGCTAATGCAAGAGCTCCATTTACTTTACCTGCCTTGTACCGACCATCAATCAAAGTACTGTATGTAATAACATTAAGAGAACAACCATCTTGTACCATTTTTAGCTACCAATCCAAAAGCTTCATGTACACTACCCACCTTGCAGAGACCATTAACTGGGTATTGTATGTACTAATATTTGGAGAAAAGCCATAGTTTACAATTTTTGCTACAATCCAAGAGCTTCATCTACTTTACCCACCTTACATAGATGATCAATTAGGTAATTGTATGTAAATATATCTGGATAGCAATCACTTTGTATCATTTTCGCTACTAATCCAAGTGCTTCAAGTACCCTACTCTCCTGGAAGAAACTGCCTATTAAAGTATGGGACCCTGATTGATGGTTTTGCTGACTAAAATATTATATGTAATAATATCCAGTGTAGACTGATTAAAGTATTATATGTAATATCACTATATACCAATAAATCATGTGAAATATGTATCAATTTTTCTAGTGCTGTGAATAAAATCAATAAGAGTCGTTTAAATTTGAATTGAATTTAAGGTCGATTTTCTAGTGAAAGGAGTGGTCATGCACTCACAAGATTGGCTTAAGATTATTGTACATAAACATGAGGAATGGATATTTAAATATGGTGGACAATCATAGGGATGATAAGTGTGGATATGTGCAAATCTGAAAAAGTTAAGCTCACATGTGTATAAATGAGCCTACGTGAAGGATCAAAGAATGTACCCAATTTCTCTTAAGATTGTGTTGTTTTTTGTCAATATATAATTATATTAAGTTGTTATCTAAAAATATGCCCAAAACTAAATGAGAATCAATGTGAATATGCAAATATAAATGAATCAAAGATTTATGTCAAGTAAACTTTGAATAATAATTTATAACTTGTAAACATCTTTTAGCTATATTTTTATAGTAAAATTAATCTTATGATATTTATATAAAATACAATTATGTATATTCTTGTTTTCTTTGAAATTTATTTGGAAACCTCTCTGATTCATTTTACAAATTCATATATCTTAGCATTTTTCCATTCATTGATTGATTATAAAATTCAACTTGTCAACCAATCTATTATACATCTTTGATACATGTGTTCCAACCAATATCTACAACTTCAACAAAGCTAGTACAATTGAAGTAATGCTCTATAAGGTTTATTTTCATTCCACAATTGTGTTCCATTTGCAATAGCTTTTTGCTTTTCCATATGTAGATTCAATTTCAACATAGAAAGAGAAAAGTCCACCAAGTTGATGACACACTTGACCAAACACAAGCCAAATATTAATTCCAAAATAACAATGCATCCCTCATTTTGCAACACTTGTGGGAAAATTTGGCTTTAAATCAAAAGTAGAGATTCACAAAACCCAGGTAAAAACCAAAAACATTTTCATCTAATTCCCAAGACCATCACCACACATTTCAAAGACAAAGCTTTTGTGTTGGTCTAATCAATCTTGATTTACACAAGCTATTCAATAATGTTGAATCAATTCAACCCTTCTTTCCACATCTTTAAGATCAGTGAGTTTATTTAAAAAACCAACTAAAACATGACCAATAAACAATTTGAATGGTGTATATTGCAACATTTGATAATTTGTAAGACACATGCAAGAGTTCATGCATAGAAAACACATAGTTAAACCAAGTCAATTGCCAACAAAGTGGTTCACAAGAGAGAATTTGTAGCTTTCATAGAGTTAAGCTTTAGAGAACCTCTAATCCATAACTTTAGGAATGAAAAAAAATTGTAAGGTAGAATTATATTTCACTTAACTTGCAAATTATATTAGACATTAGGCATTAAATGAGAATGTAGAAACAAACATGAAAAACATTATATTCATTTAATAAATTTAAAAATTTCAACCCTTTTATTCAAGTAGAATAAGTTATTTTATTCATCTTTAGCAAATTATGCATTGCAATTAGATTGGGACGTAATAGTTTATTAATATTATTCTTTTGCATCAAATTGATTGTAATGTCTTGTTCCTAATGTTTGTGTTAAAATAAAGATATCAAATTGACATTAGAAATGCATTAATTGATTATAAAACTAAACTTGTCAACCATATACATCACTGACATATGTGTACCAATCAATACCTCCAACTTTTAAAAAGTATAGTTCAAGTAATGGTAAATAAGGTTTTCCTTAATGCCAATATTTTTGTGCCAATTAAAATAGTTTACATTTTCACTTGTAGATTCCATTTTGACAAATAAATAGACTAAGTTTACCAAGTTGATAACACGTGACCAAACACAAACAAAATATAAATGCCATTTCAACATTGCACCTTTCTTTATTGCAACATTAGTGGCAAAATTTAGCTTTAAATAAAAAATAGAGATTCGCCAAACCCAGCTCAACATATTTATTAAATTCTTAAGACTGTCACCAACCATAATAAAGATAATATTTTTGAGCTTGATCTAGTTAATCTTTGTTTATATAAGTTAGTTGATGTTGAGTTAATTTAGCCCTTCTTTTTACATCTTTAAGATCAATAAATTTATCAAAAATAAGAGCCAACTAAATTATGATGAAGAAACATTTCGAATGGTATATGTTCCAATTGTTGAGGAATTGAAAGATACATGTAAAAGTTCATGCATATCTAGCACACAATTAAAATAAGTTAATTGAAATAAAGTTGTTCATAAGGGAGAATTTGTAGCTTTGATAGAGCTAAGTTTATAACACTTATAATCCATATTAAGCACAAGAGATGCACATTAGAAAATTAAAGAAAGCAATGAAGAAAGCCATGTTTCATTTAACTTACACATATTAAAAATGTAGTGGAAATGTGGAAACAAACATGAAATTAATTATATTCATTTAATGGCCCGTTAATGGGCTTGTTTGGGATAATCCATCTTCCCAAAAGGGCAAAGAGGTCAAGTGGCCAAAGTCAGAAAAAGGGTGGGTCAAAATCAATTTTGATGGTGCATCTTGAGGAAACCCTGAACCATTCAAAGCAGGGTGTGTGGCTAAGGACGAGTAGGGAAAATCACTTACTATTGGAGCTCAAAAACTCAAGGAAGGGATGAATAATGAAGCTGAAGTAATGCGACTCTTTTGCCAATCAAACTGGTAAGCAAACTTTCGATCTCCAATTTACACTTAGAGGGAGACTCCCAAATCATTGTTAATGGTCTTATTAAAGGTAAAACACCAAATTGGAAAATAAATAAGATCATAAAGATTATTAAGGCAAATTTAATCCAATTTCAAATTCTACAAATCTTTCGTGTGAGGAGGGATCTGAATAAGGTGGCATATCCCTTATCGAAATGGACAACATCACTTGACGCAAATAACGATGATCTTTGGTGGATAGAACTAGAAAATCTGCAAGTTGATTGAAGTTTGTAGTTTAATGGGATTTGATGGATGAATGTTTGTTATGTTAGGTGGTTTGTGCAAGTTTTTTGGGGAGGATGCAAGAGTTTTATACACAAGTACATTTGTTCATTCGTTCATGTCTAAGTTTTGATGACATTCTTTTCTAGGGTGACTGGAAACTCATATTTTCTAATGGTGTGTGGATGAGAATCAACTTTTGTTGTAGAATCTTGTATAGGTAGCATGTCATGTCGCCAATGTTTTCCCTTCCTATATGACAACATTTCTAGCAGGTTGGTCTATTATCTGGTTCCCGTAGGCCAACAAAGCATGGAGGGAACCAACTCAGGGGTTTTGAGAGTCATGCATGAGCCCTTTAGGTAGTTTGGAGCAGTTGACAATAATTTCCTAAAATTTAGGAGGGATCCTTTTTTTTTGGTATTGTCTGAGAGTGGTCTTGGGGGCATCTAGAGACCTTTGGGAACATTTTGGAGACTTTGAGTGCATCTCCTATTTTTTGGGAGGAACTCCGAGTTCACTGACATACCTTCTAGAGGTACACACAACAAAGAATGAACATTGGGGTTCAGTTTCAAGTTGACACGGTCAGTCTCCTACTTTTTAGGAGCATCCCTAGATTTTAGGGGAGAACTACCAGTTGGCCTATGAGGTTCAAGCATGCTTCACAGTCAGATGGCTACAAACAGTTTTCAGTTTTGAGCTCATTTGAACATTTTATAAATAAATTGGGAAATATTTAAATATTTCCTAAGTTGGGTTAAATAAATAATTATAAAGTGAATTATTATAATTACTTTATATTACAATAAAGTATAATAAAGTACCCATGGGGCACATTTACCTACAAGTTATAACTTAAAATGGGGCCATTTTATATTATGATAAAACATACACTTGGCTTAATTGGAACCAAGAGAAGGCAATACAATATGAAATATAACATTGTTAATACATGAAATGAGAACCCTAATTCAAAATTAGGGTTAGGGCTAGGAAAAAAGTGAATAAAAGAAGGAAAAGGTAGCCATTTGAGACATATTCAGGTTTATTTTTGACATCAGCAATAGGTGGGAGCTCTAGAAAGGAGTATTCTACAACAGATTGGCTTCCAAGAACAAAAACTCTTGGCAGATTAGGTAGCTAGACGAAAACCTAGCTTACAAGGTTACAATTGCAATTCACAATTCAAAAAAATCATTTCAAAAGAGGATTGAATTTTGTTGACATTGACTGGTTTCAGTTTGGAAAGGAGTATATTCATTGTGCAGATTACAAATCCAGACCTTGGGCAGCAGATAACACTCAATTCAGACCTCCAACATCAACTATACAACCTGTAGTAGGAAATGCGCCCTCCTATAGTCAGGCGCTAGGGTTTGGAGCTAAATCAAACCTTAGATAAGAGAAATTAAGTCTGATATCTCAAATCAGACCCAAGGAGAGCCCTTGTTAGTGGAATTTACCCAGGTGACTGGAAATTGTGGATCAGACCTATTTCAGTCATTTGATGCTGACCCAGAACTCATATCAGACTTGGAAATTCATATCAGTTTGATATCAGACCTGTCTACCTCAGTTTAGAAGCTCATACCATCTCCAAATAAGGCTCAACATCATCTACAATGAAGAGGAATCATTTTGGGTATGTGTGCATGGTCTGTGAACCCAAATCTTTAATTTGGATTAAGTTCGTAACTGTTGTAACAATATGAAACGTTCATATTAGATCTGTTATAAATTATAATCAAACCTGATTTATATCAATTAAAGGCAAATTCAGGTGTGGTATACTTGATATGTGCTTATGCAGTCACTTATTTATCATTTTTTGCATTAGTTTATGTACTGGCATTGAGGAACTTACAAACAAACATCAAAAAATATTCATACACTTAGAAATCAGAACTGAAACACTCTTCATGCCAAATCTTTGACAAAATGTCAAGCAATCAAATCCGAATCTTTTTTGGGTCAAATTAGAGTGGGGATCTTTCAGTGGTATTAGAGCATCGAACTTGCCATCTTGTTGGGAAAAATCAATTCAGCTATAGGTCAATACCATGGTTAAAATTAAAGTTGGGAGACTAATACCTATTTTCCTTCATGCCTTACCAGCGAAGGAAAAGAAACATTCAAGGAAAAATGGGCACTTTAAGATTTCATCTCCATCAACAAATACAAGTAAGACGTCTCCTGCCAAGGCATTCAATGATGCAATTATGAGAAGCCACCATATGCATTGCACTCTTCCTAAGGAGATACGTGACAACCTTTCTTTCACACAATTTATGCGTATACTAGGTGAGGATGATGATTTGGTATCTACAAGTTCATATCTGTGGCAAAGAAGGAAAGAAGAATCAAAGGATGGCACAAAAAGTAGTGGGAAAGAAGAAGAGTCAAGGATGCAAGAACAAGGTATGGAAAAGGAACTAATTGAAGGGTAGATGCAGTCTACAAATGACCACAAAGAAATCAGAAATTCAACATCTTGTGGGAGTTTGGTTTTTGAGGAGCTACAAAAGGATCAACCCCTTGGGGTTGTTGATTTCATGACACATTGACATGACTATAATTCTGATTTTTGTGGCAGCGGTTATACTTCCATGCTCCATCATGAGTTGACAACTAATTCACAAGAGGACATCAGTGCTAGAGTGTCTCCTAGTGTTGGTATTCAAGATTTGGGTGTTAAAGGTGAAGTATGTACAATGGATTGATGTCACAAAGAATCACCTTTGGTATATCAGACCTTGGAAGAAAGTCACCAGTTGATAGTCATGAGTTTCTTGGTTGGGAACATAGAGGTCGAGTTGTCTAGCATTAGTAATCACACAAATACTTTTGAAGATGCCTCCCAATCAGCAAATGAAGATGACTCTACGTCCTTTGTGGGCGCTAATGCTTATGATAGTCCTAGTGAACATGTAGTTAGTGAAAACCAACTATCTATTGTAACTATGTCTGAGGAGGAAACTTCTTTGGTTAGCACCATTTTCAATCATGTGGAAGACATAACATCTGGCATTGAAGATGAAAATTAGTACGAGACTCCTCGCGGATCAGCACCTAATGATTTTTGTGATGGATCTCTCTCTAAACAAAATTTTATCCTAACTTCTTTTGAATAGTTAGATTTGGAGGTTGGCATTGGAATTAGTGATAGTGTTGATACTAAATCAGATTTAGAGTTTCATAATGTTGATTATCAATCTGGAAATGATGATGAATATCATGATGCCCAAGAAATTGAAGAACTCAATGTGGATAAAGGTAATGTGAGCAAAAGTCTCTTGGTGGGTGACCTAGAGGTCATCATTGATGAGCCATGTGAGGAGAAGAATTCTCCTAATAGTTCTATGGTTGCTTCTAACACTGTCCCTCTTCTTTTACTTGAGGATAGTATGCCATAATCTTATGTGTTGGGTGATTGGGATGATGAGGATGATTTATTCTTTGCAACAAATGTTGCCTTAGTTGCAAATCAACAAGAAGACAAACAGGAAATTGGGGAGGAAGATGTTGGAGAGAGTCAATTTCTTCAATGTCCATCACCCACCTCGTCCATTAAATCCAATGTGGTTCATAAGTCAAACTTGGAAAATCAATTGAAAGTGAGCAAGGATAAGATTCTTCCAGCGCTTTCTCAGTTTGATAGCACTCACAAGTTGATAGAAAACTATCTATGGAAGGGTCAACTTGAGAGGAGACAAAAAGGTGTTGAAGAATCTTCTCATCTAGAGTTTCAAGTGATCATAACAGCAATAGAGCTAATGAAATCAGATTATCTACATTTACTATTAGATCGTGATCATCTACTTAACCTTGCTGCAATATATTCTAAAGCATTGAAAAGAAAGGAAGAGGAAGCGGATAAGCTAATCTCTAAGCTTATGAATACCAGGGATTCCTTGGAGACTACTCAAGTAGCTCTTCAAGAAGCTAAAAATCAGTGGGAGGAGCATTGTGTGGAGTGAGTCTAGTACATTCTACTTTAGCTCAATCAAAAAATCTGCCTCTTGCAATAACCCTTTCATATGAACAACATATTCATGAGGTGAATGAGGAGAAGGAACCACTTGATGATACATTGTCTAGCGATACCAATAGTTCCATTATTATTAAGGACATACTAGATGATTCCAAAGAAGATATAGTGTAGGATTCCAAATTTTTGAGTTGGGATAGCAGCAATTTACCTTCCATTTCTCATGAGTTTGTTGCTTATAGTCTTGGAGAAGTTGATGACATGTATACTTAATCATTGCTAATAACCATATTTTTGAGATGAGCGTTGACTTGACTTTAGATAATCCACTCTTTGAGTTGGATGCTGAGGAGGCTCTTGATCTTGATGACACAAATGATGTGGGAATCAAGTGTGGAATATAATTGTAAGGCTGAGCATAAACTTAGAGAACCAACCACTAATGTCATGTCATTACATACTGTACGTTAGGAAATAGGAAATCATCACAAACAAGATAAACATACTAATCATTAGCTCAATCACGAAAGCTCATTGCAATGATCTATCCTAATTACATCCAATAAAGACATAAAGATAAAACATTCAAAACTAAAGATTATGCAAACCATATGCAGATCTGAATGCTTCCTTCATGCGGCTCCATTGTTCTTCTTTCCTCTTCAAATAGTTTGGTTGTGGATCTCACCTACAAGTGCACACACATGATTGAAAGCAAGTAGATAAGAAAATTGCTCAAAAGTACTCGAAGCATGATTGATTAGAAATTCGATAATCTGATTAGGGGTCAAGAATCCAGGGATTTGATTGAAGAAATTCATCCAATTTATAGAGAAATTGGAGAAAAGACAAGATTAGCATGATTCAATCCAAATGGAAATTCAAATCAAGAATAGCAAAATTATGACATGTGTATGACAAATTGCTATGCAAGGATTTTATGACAAATTATGACAAATTATGCACTTTTTATGCAAAATTTGTTGATTGATAATTTATGACAAATTATGACAACTTCTATGTCAAAAATTGATTGATTGTCAATTATGACAAATTGACATGTCATTTCCATGAATTAGGAGAAAAATAGGAGAGAATTGAAATTAGGAATTAGAAAATTAGAAAAAGAGGGAAAATTAGGAATTAAGATAAATTAGGTGAATTAATTAATAATTTGTCATTTATCAATTAATTCACAAAAAGAGGAATAATTAGCCAATTAAATGAACATTTAATTGCGATGAGAAGACTTAGGATAAATAAATAATTTGTTAATCCTAAAGGGAAAAATGACAAACTAGGTTAAATGATTAAATCACAAAACCCTAGAAGATGAATTAGGTCTTGATGAAAGATAATTGACTCGATCATGATTTTGATTAATAAAGAACCAATGTGATAAATGATTTGATTGATAAATGTACCAATTGACGAGGAAAAAATGACAAATTGATCCAAATTGACATGATTGAAGAGGACAAGGATCAATGACAAATTGATCGCAAAACGACGAGATTGACAAGATCGACCAAAATCATGATTAAAGATTGTTATCGACAAGACCAAATTCGAAAGTGAGACAACTAAAGAATGTAGAAGAATGACTCGATGCTCGCAAATGATAAAAACCAAGTGCGTGACATAGGAGAAATGTTAATGTGACGCAAAAACCCTAAAATAAGGCAATGCGCCAATGTTAAAGTACGATTCCGCAAACGTTGACCATTTTTAGGTGTCTACATTTTGCCCCTCTTTGAGACAATGCGATTTTAAGCGTTGTTTCAAAGAACAATAATGAAAATGCCCCAGACAATTGACAATGACATATGAAAATGCCCCAGACAATAACAATGACATATGCATGCCCCCTCGAGGAATTGGCCAGAAACATCTAGCAAAGAGGCCAATTGATCGATAAGAATGATAGAACATGATAGGATCAAACGGACTGCCAAGACTGACAGAAGAAATGTTAGTAAGAAGAAATGAGACAGAGATGAAGAAAAACTTGCTTTCACTAATGCACTTTGTAGGTGAGAACCTTTATTTAATGTAGCAAAATGGATGCGTAGCATCATGGCATTGAAGGCCAGAGCTGAAATGCAACCCTTTTTGCAAAAGACAGACACATCACAGACAAAACAACAATCACAACAAAAAAGAAAGGGACCATGAACCATCCCGGTCACTCTAAATCACTCAGTGACATCATCGAACAACATAGGAACATGATCGAAAATAAATCAATAAAAAGATAAGATGCACAAATTCTAATAAATCAAACAAACATCTTGATCTTCATTGTCAAAAGTTGAAAGTGTTGATAGGATGATCATGATGTCTGGTTTCAGGACATGCGGTACCCCGTCTAAGATAGGACATAGTCTGGTTTCGAGTATACCACACCCTGTATAAGACCCATGATGATTTTGAGGTAACGTTCGATTGATATGACAATTGTGATAAGTTGGAATGTCTGGTTTGATTGAAAAGTTCATCTGTTTACGCATGATATCATTAAAAGCGTAGTGTGTGATTGCGTGTTGTTGGATGTATACTCGGTGAGGTATTTATGCACAAAGGGGTTATTTATTGCAAAATGCGTGTTTTTGGATTTTAATGTTTTTGAAAAGTTTTTTGTTCATTTTTTCAGGACTTTATTTGATTTTTAGAGATTTTTTCAGGACATTATTTGATTTTTAGAGATTTTTTCAGGACATTATTTGATTTTATTTGGATTATTTCAGGACATTTTTCGATTTTTTTGGATTATTTTAGGACATTTTTTTATTTTAGGGATTTTTTTAGGACATTTTTCAATTTTTTATGATTATTATAGGACATTTTTTGATTTTTTTGGATTTTTTTAGGACATTTTTCAATTTTATTTGGATTATTTCAGGACATTTTTCAATTTTTATGATTTTTTCCAGACATTATTTGATTTTTAAGATTTTGCCCCCAATGTCTAGCAAGGCAAGGAATATGATAGGTGAATAAATAGGCTTGCTGAAATGATGGTGGATAGAGGGAAGACAAAGGCCTTTTATTATGGAGACAATACAGATGCAATTTTCAAGGGCTATTGTGTGATGGTACAAGAGACCGGATATGCCAATGTAAAGCAGGAACATGGCATGAGGGACATGTCAAGAGGTTTTTGAAACTACATGTTTAAACTTTGCGTCCTTATGTCAGATCAAGATCAAGGAATGAAAAAAAGTGTATGGATAGTGATAAGATATGGATAGGATAAGCAAGACCAAGAATGGATAAAGGACATGGACTGAAGGTCGGGGTAGGATAAGGGATATTGGCAGAAAGTTGCAATAAGATAGGGAATATGGATGAAAGGTTGTAATAAGCAAATGGATAAAGACCAAAAGCTATGATAGACTGAAAGCTGCAAACAAGATACATGATGCTCATGAAGATCCTCAGCCTTGTCAAGATCAAAGGTGGAAAGGGAAACTGGACATGAGGGACAATAGGATAACGGAGGGTAATGACATGGTATGATAGGATAATGGAAGGATGAAGCTTGCCCCCAAGTGTGGTGTGCAAGAGGTTCATAAATTACGCATGACGCCTGTTTGCCAGCTTTTCATCACGGTACTTGCCCAAAGCGCCTGTTTGCCAGGTTTTCACCAGTGGACGAATTATTTTTGCTTTACTTTTTTTCTTGTCTTTCTTTTTCTTTTTCTTTTTTTTCAATTTTTTTTTGTATTTTGACTTTTTCAATAGAAGATGGACACGTGATAGGGGATGGAAGGAGGACTCAAGCGTCTTTTTATTTGGATAGTAGCCTTGAAAAAAAATGGACCATGACCTTTAAAAGTATGCTCAAAGACGTTGGTAGGATAAGGACATGGAAAATAATATGAAACTAAGGCAAGGATTTATGCAAAGGATGGGATCAAAGGGATGGAAGGATGGAAAATATGCATTGGATAATGGATAGGGTATCGGAAGAACTGTGCTTCAGTGGACGTAAATGAAGGCAAGATCGACATTGGCACACACCTTGAGGGGTGATGGACTGATGGAGGAAAAATGGATCTCAGATTGTGAGATTTTGGGACATAAGGGCCTAAAATGGAAGAAGGAGGTGATGGAGGAACAAATTTGAGAGGTTTGGATGGAGGAATATCAATTTTGGATGCCAAGTTGGATGTTTCTTTAGGCTTTTGTGCTTCAAGGAGCCGCTTAGGGATCCACATGGTTTTTGATTTTTCATGCTTTTGTGGTTCCTTGGAGTGCATTGCTTGCATAAGGGATTTAGGAACCCATATACATTTTGACTTTGCTTTATTTTGCTCAGTGGGCCTTTGTGGCCTTTTGGATATTTCTTTTTCTTTATAGATCATATTGTTCTTTGTTTTGACATGTCGATTATATTGGACATGTTGATCCTTGAATACATGTGGATTTCTAGACTTATGACTTTTATACTTGGCATCCAAATTGCTTGGAGGGGGAAAGGAATGCATGGATGGATATGAATGAAATGGACTTCTTTTGGATGGATGAAATTTACTCAAGGATGTGTACCTTTGCTGACCTTGCATAGAGGATGAAGACGAAGGGATATAAGGACCTAAGATGGATGGAAGGTATGATGGGGAAGGTGTATGTTTTGATTTTGATGGAGGGATACCAACGTCTTGAGAGTGAGTTGTGTAGACATGACCCTTAACATTTTCTTTCACATGAAGGGATTCTTGCTTATGGAGATCTACTCCTTTGCCTTTATGAATATCTTGACTTGTAGGATACTCTTTTCTTTGGGAAGAAGACGTGAGTCCATTATGAGGTGGATATGATATGAGAGAAATAATGAGATCTTGAAGGGGATCGGATTTCACCAAAGTGGAAGAACCCATTATGCATGTCGAAGGTTCATGAACATCTTGCACTGACACGTTAGAATCATGAAGGGGATTAGGATCATGAGAAGGACTAGGATTGTGTAGTGGACATGGTTCAATGACAAGCTCTTCAAGAGATGGAATGAGATCTTGGAGTGTATATGGAGCATTAAGACAAGGAGATGGAGGAACAAGTGGATCTTGTGGAGGATTTAAAGGAATAATTTGATCTTGACAAGGAGGAAGATCATTGGAATCCTCTTTAAAGGTGCTTTGCTCTTGACTTTCAATGGGATCATCAGAAAGGATGGAAAGGATATCTTCATCTTTCTTTGGAAGTGGAATGTCAATGGGATTTGAAAGGATATTGTGTTCATGAAATGGAAGGGGATCGTTTGGGATTCGATGAATTGGGATATCTTGATCTTTGGAATGGATGGACAAGAATAGGGGAATCATCATGAGTGTCTGGGAACATGGGATCTTGGTCAACAATTGGATGGGATGATAAGGTTTCAGGATCTTGATCTTGATTTTCTTTAGGACTCATTTCTTCATGCTCTAAATTATCCTCTTGACATGGGGTTGGACTTTGGATATGCATGGGGGATTCTGACAAGGGATCAATGGTTTGGCATGAAGGAAATGCACTTTGAACATTTGTGATGGATTCTGGCAAGGAATCAATGCTTGAACATGAGGAAGAGGGACTTCGAATGGGGTCCTCTAAAACAGGTAATGGCAATAAAGTGCATGGTGGCATTGGGTCTTGTATTTCTGAAACATGACAAGGATGTGCATCATGAACTGGATTATCTTGGCAATCAATTATGGATAGCCCTTGGATAATTGCATCCTTGGATGTATTGTTTGATGAGGACAATATTGAAGGTTCTTGTGAAACTTCTAGAGGTGTAGGGATAGATGCCACTGGAGAGTCAATTTGTTTGCGGGGGAATGAGGCATTGCTAGACATTGGTGTATGATTTTGATCTTCTTCAAAGAACTCACTTGGTAATTTCCTTAAGAGTATTGCAATAAAGCCACCTTTCTTTCAAGGTTTTGACATGGTTGTATCTGGAATTTGAACTTGTTTGGCAAGAATTTGGTTACGGTCTAATGTCATGTTTTGATATTGAACTTGGTTCAACTGTTCCGACATGTTTGAAACTTGGGTTCGTGTGTGCTGCAACCTTTGTTTTTGAATGTTTGGTTGGTGTTGTTGACATTGATATTCCACCATTGGTTGAATTATTTGTTGACATTGTATAGTTGGTTGGACATATTGTTGAGATTGGACCATTGGTTGTGTTGGTTGTATATGTTGTACCATTGGTTGAACCATTGGTTGTATTGGTTGAAAATCTGATTGCTAGTAAACACCTTCTTGTTCTTGATGTGAAGGCACATAATGTTGAAATTGATGTTGTCTCTTTTCTTGAAATTGTTTCATCATCTCTATTTGGGAGAGGAGAGCTGGTATGTCTGATCGTTCGATAAGAGATCTTACATCAATTGGCTCAATATTTGGATTTCGACCTGGAAATTTTTGAAACATTTTGGACATTTGTGATCTATTCTTCGCAATGTTTTTCACTCTTTGTTCCAATATCTCTTCTTCTTGAGCTAGTTTCTCCTCTAGTTTTTGTATTTGGACATTTACATCATCATGATAAGTTTGATCGATATTGCCTTGTTGTTGGGTTGGATAGAATTGTGATTGCATTGTCGATTGATATGTCAAACTTTGTTGCATCATTAGTGCTTGGAACCTTGTTTCAATAGACATGTCACTATGCAAATGCAATATTTTTGGAATTTTTCAAAGACAATATATGATATGCAACTAAATGCAAACTAAATGAATGAAAAATGCACTCTATGGCAAGAATGCAACCTATGTTTTTGGTTGTTTTTGAAGATTTTGACAAACTTTTTGGAATGCAGGTCTAAAAGAGACCCTTAGGAAATTGAAATGATGTCTACACCTCAAAGGACAAAAGGACCAAGTGACAAAAGGACAAAATGACAATGTCTCCCCTATATGCTTGGATACTAAGCTAGGTTTGACCAAATGATATTGATGACAAAAAGAGAAAAGGTTGATAAGGTCTAGACTTCTTAACAATGACTTAGGGTTTATCAAAGATTTGGATTACTCAAGTATGCCAAAACCTAGTTTTGACACTATATGCAAAGGGACAATTACTATGCAAATGACTCTAATATGATATGATAATGACCTAAGCTTGATGAAGAGACCTAGGGTATGCAAATGCAAATGTATGACAATGGTATGACTTTAACGCAAGAGGACACATGCAAATGAATAACCCTTATTGATATGCAAAGGAGTATGACTTAGGTGAAACCTAACCTTGGTACTTGACAATGAATTTTGCAAAATGCAACCTAGGATGAACCTAAATGTAAGTGATATGAATGTTGAGACAAGATTTTGAACAATATTTGACAACCATGTTTGAAGATGAGTTTTGAATCTTGTTGAACTTTTGTTGGATGAATGTCTCTTGTGTTTAATCTTATGTTGGATCAATTTGTTTTGTTCTTGAAATGAGATACAATTCAACTTTTGACAAGCAAAGAATACAAGATATTGCAACTTAGACTTAAGACAATCATGCTCATTCCCACATTTCTTATGGTAGGCAAGGACATTAGGTACTTGAGAGGTAGACTCATTATGGGATTCAAGGAGAATACATAGATGCTTGACCCCACGGGCTCCCCTCCACGGCACTCACTTCTTAGGGCAGCCAAGCATCAGTCCCCATGGAAATCTCCCCATGGCGAACTTAGTATCTCTTCCAAGTATCCGAACTTGTCCTTCTCAAGCAACTAGAAGGGTTTTTGGCCTCTAAAAACAAGGTGTTTAGTAAGGATTTCTGTTAAGCGTTACTCCTTGATGTCACGCAAGCGTGATTGAGACATTAAACCCATCAAGATACCAAACAAATGTAGTCGCGCAAGCACGATTTAGACCAAGAGGCCCTACTTAGATGTTGATATGAGAAAGAGTTCAAGGGTCATCACTTCCCAAGTAACTGCAATTCCCACGTAACCCTTCCTTCAAAGCTTTCGCTCATTAGGTATTTGTTTATAGTGAGTTAGAATGCCAAGGTATTCTAGCCGTACTCACTTTGGGTCATTCCCTTCTCACGATTATCACTTGCTTGCAAAAGCAAATGGTCGGGAAGGTAGGCCCTCTAAAGGAGACACACAATCAAAGACACGAGCATGGTATCGAAGATCTGGATTTCTGATCACCCTAAGAAGGATGAGAGCATACTCTCCTACTCCAATGTCACACTCAACAATCAAAGCAAAAACATGTTCATTCCAACCTATTTAGAAATCACTAGGTGCCTAAAACATTAATGACAAACACCAAGTTTAGTTGTTTCTCCAAAGCAACCTGCAAAACCCAAGTTAGAAGTTTGAGGTATTTATTCTTTGACTATCGATTCTGCATAACACATGTTAGTAGTTTCATTTGTTGTCTTTGCCATGCGTATGCCAAGATGCTGCACAGATAATTAGTACCAAAGTCCAAAAAACAGAAAACAGAATGCAAAAAACAAGACAATTTTCAAGTAAAACATTGCAGTTTTACCTCTGTTCTGGACTTTACACAGGCGTAGAAGTCATGACACAGGTGCAGAAGTCATGACACAAACGCAAAATGTCTTCAACACAGGCGCAAGTTGCTTGACATAGGCACAGGTTGTCTCACACAGACGCAGAAGTCCCCAGAAAGTCCTGCACTGCCCTATTTTTGGGTTTTTTGGCCTGCAAATCAACTCAAAAGCACTCAAAAACACAGTTAAAGGGGTTAGATGGTTAGTGTTCACATCGGGTTCACCAATTAATGTACGTTAGGAAATAGGAAATCATCACAAACAAGATAAACATACTAATCATTAGCTCAATCACGAAAGCTCATTGCAATGATATATCCTAATTACATCCAATAAAGACATAAAGATAAAACATTCAAAACTAAAGATTATGCAAACCATATGCAGATCTGAATGCTTCCTTCATGCGGCTCCATTGTTCTTCTTTCCTCTTCAAATAGTTTGGTTGTGGATCTCACCTACAAGTGCACACACATGATTGAAAGCAAGTAGATAAGAAAATTGCTCAAAAGTACTCGAAGCGTGATTGATTAGAAATTCGATAATCTGATTAGGGGTCACGGATCCAGGGATTTGATTGAAGAAATTCATCCAATTTATAGAGAAATTGGAGAAAAGACAAGATTAGCATGATTCAATCCAAATGGAAATTCAAATCAAGAATAGCAAAATTATGACATGTGTATGACAAATTGCTATGCAAGGATTTTATGACAAATTATGACAAATTATGCACTTTCTATGCAAAATTTGTTGATTGATAATTTATGACAAATTATGACAACTTCTATGACAAAAATTGATTGATTGTCAATTATGACAAATTGACATGTCATTTCCATGAATTAGGAGAAAAATATGAGAGAATTGAAATTAGGAATTAGAAAATTAGAAAAAGAGGGAAAATTAAGAATTAAGATAAATTAGGTGAATTAATTAATAATTTGTCATTTATCAATTAATTCACAAAAAGAGGAATAATTAGCCAATTAAATGAACATTTAATTGTGATGAGAAGACTTAGGATAAATAAATAATTTATTAATCCTAAAGGGAGAAATGACAAACCAGGTTAAATGATTAAATCACAAAACCCTAGAAGATGAATTAGGTCTTGATGAAAGATAATTGACTCGATCATGATTCTGATTAACAAAGAACCAATGTGATAAATGATTTGATTGATAAATGTGCCAAATGACGAGGAAAAAATGACAAATTGATCCAAATTGACATGATTGAAGAGGACAAGGATCGATGACAAATTGATCCCAAAACAACGAGATTGACAAGTTGATAAGAGATTGACAAGATCGACCAAAATCATGATTAAAGATTGTTATTGACAAGACCAAATTCAAAAGCGAGACAACTGAAGAATGTAGAAGAATGACTCGATGCTCGCAAATGATAAAAACCAAGTGCGTGACATAGGAGAAATGTTAATGCGATGCAAAAACCCTAAAATAAGGCAATGCGCCAATGTTAAAGTACGATTCTGCAAGCATTGACCATTTTTAGGTGTCTACACATACAAATAAAGACATCCATAATGCATATTTGGTTGAGCCTTTGATTATTCATGGTGAGTTTGAGGAGTTATCTCTTGTAGAGGCTCACATAGTAGAGAATATTTCTTTTAGCACCAGTTTGGATGACTCCAAAGGGATGGCTACAAGGGAAATATTCAGTCCCGAATTTAAGATTTATAATAGTAGTGCTTCATTGTTCTTTTGTCATGACTAAGGTGCATATAATCAGGGGGAAATGAGCCATAGTAATTTTGCAGTGTTGGGTACACATGATGCATGCTTTGATATTTCAAATGATGACAGACATGCTTCAACTTTGAGGTTGCCACCGGTTACTCTTAATGTGGCAATGTTATCCTTGTTGTGTGATGGTTTGTTTGACATTGTACTCTCCTACTTCAGCTCCTACAACAGATTCTTCATCTTGGTATGGAATCCGGGTATTGACATGTATAATACATTTCTTCGGTGGATTTATGGTGCATTGCTACACTTTGGGGATATTGATGTTTATATCAGAGTAGCGCAACAGATGGGTGATGCGACATGCCTCAAATTGGTATGGAATTCGAGAATTGATGTGCAGTATGCAGGTACAAGTTGCTTGAGGACAAACAATCTTTGGGAAGGGAGGACTGTCATGTCACCAATTTTTGCCCTTCCTTAGTGACAACATTTCTAGCAGGGTTGGTCTATTATCTGGTTCCCGTAGGCCCGTAGGCCAACAGAGCGTGGAGGGAACCAACTCACGAGCTTTGAGAGTCATGCATGAGGCTTTCAGGTAGTTTGGGGCAGTTGACAACAGTTTCCTAAAATTTAGGAGGGATCCGTATTTTTTAGGGATTGTCTGAGAGTGGTCTTCGAGGCATCCAGAGACCTTTGGGAACGTTTTGGAGACTTTGAGTGCATCTCCTTTTTTTTAGGAGACACTTCTATTTTTTAGGAGGAACTCCCAGTTCACTAACAGACCTTCCAGAGGTACACACAACAAAGAAGGACCATTGGGGTTCAATTTCAGGTTGACAAAGTCAGTCTCCTACTTTTTAGGAGCATCCCTAGATTTTAGGGGAGAACTACTAGTTGGTCTATGAGGCTCAAGCATCCTTCACAATCAGGTGGCTACAAGCAGTTTTTAGTTTTGAACTCATTTGAACATTTTATATGAATAAATTGGGAAATATTTAAATATTTTCTAAGTTGGGTTATATAAATAATTATAAAGTAAATTATTATAATCACTTTATATTACAATAAAGTATAATAAAGTACCCATGGGGCACATTTACCTAGAAGTTATAACTTACCAAGTTATAACTTAAAATGGGGTCATTTTATATTATGATAAAACAAACACTTGGCTTAATTGGAACCAAGAGAATGCAATATAATATGAAATAAAACATTGTTAATACATGAAATGAGAACCCTAATTCAAAATTAGAGTTAGGGTTGTGAAAAAAGTGAATAAAAGAAGGAAAAGGAAGCCATTTGAGACATATTCAGGTTTATTTTTGACATCAGCAACAAGTGGGAGCTCTGGAAAGGAGTATTCTACAACAGATTAGCTTCCAAGAACAAAAACTCTTGGTAGATTAGGTAGCTGGATGAAAACCTAGCTTACCAGGTTACAATTGCAATTCACAATTCAGAAAAGTCATTTCAAAAGAGGGTTGAATTCTGTGCACATTGACTGGTTTCATTTGGAAAGGAGTATATTTATTGTGCAGATTACAAATCCAAACCTTGGGCAGCAGATAAGACTCAATTCAGACCTCCAACATCAGCTATACAACCTATAGTACGAAATACGCCCTCCTATAGTCAAGCGCTAGGGTTTGGAGCTAAATCAGACCTTAGATCGGAGAAATTGTCTGATATCTCAAATCATACCCAAGGAGATCCCTTACTTGTTAGTGGAATTTACCCAGGTGGCTGGAAATTGCAGATCAGACCTATTACAATCAAAAAAGTAAAACAATAAAATTTGCAAAGGTGGATTACTGGAGGCCTCAAACAGATAGGAATGATGCCTAGTTGATTAGGTTTTTTGTCTGATTTTTGGATTTCATAGTTAATATGCAATGTTCATAGATTTAGTCATACTACAATCAATCAAGATCATGTGGACTCTAAATGGGTTTTTTTGTTACATTA